>NC_042303.1:18916680-18936680 GCF_901000725.2 Takifugu rubripes | reverse complement strand
CGTCCACAGCCAATACAGCGAGCCAGCTTCTGGTTATTTAGTGTGCCCTACCTGAAGAAGACCCATAGGGGGTCGAAACGTCGTGTTTTTTGGCACACTCTTCCTTAGTTATTTAATACATTTATTGAATTTTGGTTTTATTTTACTTACCTTTTAAGAAAAGGGAGAAATTAAAGAAAAAAAAGAAAAAAAATACTTACCCTTAAAAAATATTAAAATACTTACCTTTTTCCTTTCCTATTTTTTGGAAAGCGCTTTTATTTCAAAAACTTTCTAAAATAAATAACTTTCCTATTTTTTGGAAAGCACTTTTAGTTCAAAAAACTTTCTAAAATAAATAACTTACCTTGATTTATGGAGCTGGGTTGGACGGAGGTGCGCTATGGCAGGGGTCGCCAGCGTGCCCATCGTCAACAACAAGGATTTCAGGGTTATGGGAGGTCGGTTGGGAGGAAGGACCGTGCTTTCCCTGTCTCGTATGGGAGGCAGGGTACATTCCCTAACCCTAACCCTAACCCTAACCCTAACCCTAACCCTAACCCCCTAACCCTAACCCTAATGCAAACCCTAACCCTAACCCCTAACCCCTAACCCTAACCCTCCCCCTGACCCTGACCCTAACCCTCCCCCTGACCCTCCCCCTGACCCTGACCCTAACCTTCCCCTTGACCCTCCCCAGGACCCCAACCCTGACCCTAACCCTAACCCTCCCCCTGACCCTAACCCTAACATTTTACTGGATCAGCCTAACCCTCCCCCTGACCCTGACCTTAACCTTCCCCTTGACCCTAACCCTAACCCTCCCCCTGACCCTGACCCTAACCTTCCCCCTGACCCTCCCCCTGACCCTAACCCTAACCCTCCCCCCTGACCCTGACCCTAACCTTCCCCCTGACCCTCCCCCTGACCCTAACCCTAACCCTGACCCTCCCCCTGACCCTGACCCTAACCCTCCCCCTGACCCTCCCCCTGACCCTGACCCTAACCCTCCCCCTGACCCTCCCCCTGACCCTGACCCTAACCCTCCCCCTGACCCTGACCTTAACCTTCCCCTTGACCCTAACCCTAACCCTCCCCCTGACCCTGACCCTAACCCTCCCCCTGACCCTGACCCTGACCCTCCCCTGACCCTGACCCTAACCCTCCCCCTGACCCTCCCCCTGACCCTGACCCTGACCCTAACCCTCCCCCTGACCCTGACCTCCCCCTGACCCTGACCCTAACCTTCCCCTGACCCTAACCCTCCCCCTGACCCTGACCCTAACCTTCCCCTTGACCCTAACCCTCCCCCTGACCCTGACCCTGACCCTAACCCTCCCCCTGACCCTGACCCTAACCCTCCCCCTGACCCTCCCCCTGACCCTGACCCTGACCCTCCCCCTGACCCTGACCCTAACCCTCCCCCTGACCCTCCCCCTGACCCTGACCCTCCCCCTGACCCTAACCCCCAGTTATCTGAGGGACATTTCAGCTTTTGTTATGTTTTTCACTGCTAAAGAACCTTGAAATCCTGGCTGCAAAAGGTGCCATATAAATAAAGATAAATATAGGTTATTCTCATTCTATACCGTTGATTATTAGCGACACACTATTTTGAATTAATTTATTGACAGTTTTCCCTGTATTTACTGCTGCCCTCTAGCGGCAGATCTGGTGTACTGTAACTTCGACAAATTAAATGTCTCTTTCTCTCCCTGTCTGTCTCTTTCTCTTTCTGTCTGTCTCTTTCTCTTTCTGTCTGTCTCTTTCTCTCCCTGTCTGTCTCTTTCTCTTCCTGTCTGTCTCTTTCTCTCCCTGTCTGTCTCTTTCTCTCCCTGTCTGTCTCTTTCTCTCCCTGTCTGTCTCTTTCTCTCCCTGTCTGTCTCTTTCTCTTCCTGTCTGTCTCTTTCTCTTCCTGTCTCTCTTTCTCTTCCTGTCTGTCTCTTTCTCTCCCTGTCTGTCTCTTTCTCTTCCTGTCTGTCTCTTTCTCTTCCTGTCTGTCTCTTTCTCTTCCTGTCTGTCTCTTTCTCACCTGTCTGTCTCTTTCTCTTCCTGTCTGTCTCTTTCTCTTCCTGTCTGTCTCTTTCTCACCTGTCTGTCTCTTTCTCTTCCTGTCTGTCTCTTTCTCTTCCTGTCTGTCTCTTTCTCACCTGTCTGTCTCTTTCTCTCCCTGTCTGTCTCTTTCTCTTCCTGTCTGTCTCTTTCTCTCCCTGTCTGTCTCTTTCTCTTTCTGTCTGTCTCTTTCTCTTTCTGTCTGTCTCTTTCTCTTCCTGTCTGTCTCTTTCTCTTCCTGTCTGTCTCTTTCTCTTCCTGTCTGTCTCTTTCTCTCCCTGTCTGTCTCTTTCTCTTCCTGTCTGTCTCTTTCTCTCCTGTCTGTCTCTTTCTCTTTCTCTTCTCTCTGTCTGTCTCTTCTCTTTCTGTCTGTCTCTTTCTCTTTCTGTCTGTCTCTTTCTCTTTCCTGTCTGTCTCTTTCTCTCCCTGTCTGTCTCTTTCTCTTTCTGTCTGTCTCTTTCTGTCTGTCTCTTTCTCTTCCTGTCTGTCTCTTTCTCTTCCTGTCTGTCTCTTTCTCTTCCTGTCTGTCTCTTTCTCACCTGTCTGTCTCTTTCTCTTCCTGTCTGTCTCTTTCCTCACCTGTCTGTCTCTTTCTCTTCCTGTCTGTCTCTTTCTCTCCCTGTCTGTCTCCTTCTCTTCCTGTCTGTCTCTTTTTCTTCCTGTCTGTCTCTTTCTCTTCCTGTCTGTCTCTTTCTCTTCCTGTCTGTCTCTTTCTCTTCCTGTCTGTCTCTTTCTCACCTGTCTGTCTCTTTCTCACCTGTCTGTCTGACTCTAAGCTCTCAAGCTCTTGCTGGTCTTGAATTTGTGCAACAGGCTCTCAAATTTGACTGGACCATCCGACTGTTTCTCACTAAAAAATCAAGCATCGACACTGGGCTGGCGCGCACGGTACACGTGCACACACACAAACACACTATTAAAGGTTGGCTGTGGCCAGTAACAGTCCCTTTTCTGTCAGCGTGACCATCTGCGTTTCTGTGTGAAAACAGGAAGATGACGACAAGACGGCGTCAACGATGAACCACAGCATCTTGCTGCAGGAGCGTCCAATCAAACAGACTGTTACCAGGTTAGGGGCGGAGCCTACAGAGCAGGCTGGGCAGTGTGCCATTATATCGCCAACTACTGGCAGGGCATGCACACTACACGTTCAGGCCTCCCAGCCTTAAACACCATCATCATGGCCAATGAAATACGTTTGATTCTTTTGGGTTAAATATTGTGTAAATGGTTCTAAGGTTGAGAAAATTGAACTCTGTGTGTGTGTGTGTGTGCGTGCGTGTGTGTGGTGTGTGTGCATGTGTGTGTGTGCTTTAGAGAGGCCCTATCTCTGCTTCTAGACACTTTCCACAATGAGGCTGAGGCCTTCTTGCTGTCAGAGGTAACAAACTTGTGTTTTCACCTGAATTCTTTTGCACACACACGTTTACTTCATATTTGCGTCTGTACCTCCTGGTTCAGGAACTCAGTGTGAGAAACTTGGACTCGATTCAGGTTTAACATCTCTCATACATCAATACGTCTGGGTTTTATCATGTTCTACTTCAGAACAAGCAGCTGATCAGTTACCTTGTTGCTTTGGATGTTTCCATGGGGACGAGACTCCCAGTCAGATATTAGTCTGTAGCTGCAGCCATTGTTCGAGCTAAGCTAATCCTCCTCTTCCCTTGTTGCTTTCTTCTGTAGGCTGAGCTTCCACTTCATGTGGAGCGTCTTGTCCAGTCAGTTAAGGCGCTCTGCAACTCGTTGGCTGCAATAGAAACACCAGAAGTGACATCGGCGCTGGGGCAGCTCCCAGCATGCCCCTGTCGCTTGCAGCCCAAGGTTCTGAAGGTGATATTTTGATGGAGCAGTCCTGTGACCACTGTAATGCTGGTGAGATTGTCGGGTTGTGTCAGTGGTAATTGTCCTGTGTTGTGTGTTGTAGGATGCATCAGTGCTGGCAGTGAAGAGCAACAGAGGTATGTTGGTCGTGAGCAGGTCAGGACGCTAACCCGTGTGGTTGGGTGGGATCGGAGGGATCCACCCCTTTATTCATGGAGTGTGAATAAACCAACATGCTGTTGGGTGAAGTGCCAATAAAACACAAGAGAGGGAAACAAATATAGCTACCCATAATAAGAAACTTATATACATAAAACTTACATAAAACTTGAAAAACAACATAAAAAAACAGTATTGCAAATAAATAAAATCAGGGTCAAGGAGAAGAGATGACTTTTGAGGAGGAATTTAAAATCAGATATGGTGGAGGCTGGTCTGATGTGCTGGGCCACTGGGTAGGGTTAGGGTCTGAGAGGGTTAGGGTCTGAGAGGGTTAGGGTCTGAGAGGGTCAGGGTCTGAGAGGGTCAGGGTTAGGGTCTGAGAGGGCTAGGGTCTGAGAGGGTCAGGGTCTGAGAGGGTCAGGGTTAGGGTCTGAGAGGGTCAGGGTCTGAGAGGGCTAGGGTCTGAGAGGGTCAGGGTTAGGGTCTGAGAGGGTCAGGGTCTGAGAGGGCTAGGGTCTGAGAGTCAGTGAGGGGATGCGTAGGGGTGGACGCGCTCATCGAGGTGGCCGGGGCAGGACAGAGAATTGGAAGACTATCAGCTTGTTATCAGATTGTCCTCCAATGAGGAAAACATCTTGATATGGTTGGGGAGGGACAACTTGAGGGCTTCAGATGGCCCCCACTAACCCTAACCCTAACCTGAGGGCTTCAGATGGCCCCCACTAACCCTAACCCTAACCTGAGGGCTTCAGATGGCCCCCACTAACCCTAACCCTAACCTGAGGGCTTCAGATGGCCCCCACTAACCCTAACCCTAACCTGAGGGCTTCAGATGGCCCCCACTAACCCTAACCCTAACCTGAGGGCTTCAGATGGCCCCCACCAACCCTAACCCTAACCTGAGGGCCACCACTAACCCTAACCACCACTCGTCCCTAGAAGGGAGAGAGTCACAGGCTAAAGTGCTCCGACACAGCAGAGCAGGGGATGGAGATGGAGGGGCCGTGAAGAGAGGGCCGAGGACATGTGCCCCAACCACTAGAAGAGTCCAGAAGGCTTTGGCAGAAGAGGCCTCCATACTTCAGAACCCTGCCCCTAGTCAGAAGTAATATGAGAGAGGGGTTTCTGTTCCTGTTGAGCTTCTTTCACAGCGGTTTGATAGTGGTGCCAGGAGTCCCCTAACATTTGAAAGGACACCTGCAGCCTGTCCCTTAACCACCTGTGCTCTTGGGCCACAATGGCTCAGTTATGGCTTGTATCTCACCTTCAGGAGGCAAAGGGGGAAATATTTGTTGGCCAGGACACAGGTCCAGTCATGTTTTCACTTGTCCTGAACAGAGCGAGTGGTGGAGAAGCTGACAGCTGCCATCTTGGACCTGGTAGAGCTGTACTGCAGCACCTTCAATGCTAACTTTCAAACTGCACAGCAGAGCCCATGTCGTGCGATTCCAGTCCAGGAGGCAGGTTTTCTGACCGACATCGTGTCATTCAACGTTTATGCTGCTCACCGCATCCCTATCACCTGGGCAACTAGGTATACAGACACTTTCCCACCTGACCTTGTGAACACGTTTGTAGCAAGCAGTCTAGTCATTGACATTCTAAATAATAGAAGAATACCTCCATATAACAGTAAATCATCTTTATTTAATCAGTTTAATGATTAGAACCGCAGCCTATCAGCAGCTGAAAGAGTCTGCTGGTGACCAAACCTTGTCCTGCTCTCTGATTGGTCAGTTATGAAGGCTTCTTCCTGTCCTCTTCTCTGACCCACGGAGGGGGCGGAGCTGTGTGCGCCACAGCACACCAGTAAACAGTTGGTTAACAAATACCTGTTTCACCTGGTGGTGTGGGACCAAAGGTAGGACCCTCACGTGTCAGCAAAGACAATAGTGGCTGCCCTGTTCACAGCCTGACCTGGTTGTGTGCTGTGGGGTGCAGGGGTGTGTTTCCCAGTGCAGATCAACCAGCTCCCCAGAGAATCGCAGCTGACAGTGAGCTGTATGCCAGCGCTCTGCCGCCCCCTGGTGGCGCAGAGGAGAAGGGGAAGCAGCGCCGCACTGTGGAGGCCCTCGGCTGGGTGACCATGCCGCTCTTCAGCTTCAGACAGTAGGTTCTCCTCATGCTCCTGACCCTGACCCTAAACCTGACCCTGACCCTGACCCTGAACCTAACCCCTGACCCTGACCCTAACCTAACCCTAACCCTAACCCTAAACCTAACCCTGACCCTGAACCTGAACCTAACCCTGACCCTGACCCTGACCCTGAACCTAACCCTGACCCTGACCCTAAACCTAACCCTAACCCTAACCCTAAACCTAACCCTGACCCTGAACCTGAACCTGAACCTAACCCTAACCCTAAACCTAACCCTAACCCTGACCCTGACCCTAACCCTGAACCTAACCCTGACCCTGACCCTGAACCTAACCCTGACCCTGACCCTAAACCTAACCCTGACCCTGACCCTAACCCTGACCCTGACCCTGACCCTGAACCTAACCCTGACCCTAAACCTAACCCTAACCCTAACCCTAACCCTGACCCTGACCCTAACCCTGAACCTAACCCTGACCCTGACCCTGAACCTCACCCTAACCCTGACTCTGACCCTAACCCTTACCCTGACCCTATCCCTGACCCTAACCCTGACCCCTGACCCTGACCCTGACCCTGACTCTGACCCTAACCCTTAACCCTGACCCTATCCCTGACCCTAACCCTGACCCTGACCCTGACCCTGACCCTAACCCCTTGTGTATGTACTTGTGTGTGCCTGTGTGTGTGCTTGATTTTTAAAAAGAGGCTCAAGACACACCTTTTTAATCAGGCCTTTAACTGATTTTCTGATTATTTTTAATTTCTTTTATGTCCTCATGCTTTTTTATGTTTTTATCCTTATTTCACTTGATACTTTTACTGTTTTACTCCCTCAGTTCTTAGTTTCTCAGTTTTTAGCTTTTACACCTTTATCCCATTACTGTTTCAGTCCTTCACTTTTAGCTCCAGTGTTTCCTCATGGTGTTTCCTCATGGTGTCTCCTCATGGTGTTTCCTCATGGTGTTTCCTCATGGTGTTTCCTCATGGTGTCTCCTCATGGTGTTTCCTCATGGTGTCTCCTCATGGTGTTTCCTCATGGTGTTTTCCTCATGGTGTCTCCTCATGGTGTCTCCTCATGGGATGGTGTTCCTCATGGTGTCTCCTCATGGTGTTTCCTCATCGGTGTTTCCTCATGGTGTCTCCCTCATGGTTGTCTCCTCATGGTTCTCCGCATGGTGTTCCTCATGGTGTCCTCCTCATGGTGTCTCCTCATGGTGTCTCCTCATGGTGTTTCCTCATGGTGTTTCCTCATGGTGTCTCCTCATGGTGTCTCCTCATGGTGTTTCCCTCATGTGTCTCCTCATGGTGTCTCCTCATGGTGTTTCCCTCATGGTGTTTCCTCATGGTGTCTCCTCATGGTGTTTCCTCATGGTGTTTCCTCATGGTGTTTCCTCATGGTGTCTCCTCATGGTGTTTCCTCATGGTGTTTCCTCATGGTGTCTCCTCATGGTGTCTCCTCATGGTGTTTCCTCATGGTGTTTCCTCATGGTGTCTCCTCATGGTGTCTCCTCATGGTGTTTCCTCATGGTGTTTCCTCATGGTGTCTCCTCATGGTGTCTCCTCATGGTGTTTTCCTCATGGTGTTCCTCATGTGTCTCCTCATGGTGTCCTCCTCATGGTGTCTCCTCCTCATGGTGGTCCTCCTCATGGTGTTCCCTCATGGTGTTTCCTCATGTGTTTCCTCATGGTGTTTCCTCATGGTGTCTCCTCATGGTGTTTCCTCATGGTGTTTCCTCATGGTGTCTCCTCATGGTGTTTCCTCATGGTGTCTCCTCATGGTGTCTCCTCATGGTGTCTCCTCATGGTGTTTCCTCATGGTGTTTCCTCATGGTGTCTCCTCATGGGGGCCTGCCAGGCTGGGAGATGTTTCCGGTCCACCGCTGGGGGTGCTGTCCCGTGGACAGGCTCTGGGCCTGGGGGTTAGGGGGCTCTGAGCCTTCCGGTCTGTCCGGGTCGGGCTGGTCTTTGTGGGCGGTACACCTGTGGCCACGACCCCTGACCTCCCTCGGCCTGGTGGGCCTCCAAAGGTGGCGTCTCCTTCGCCTCAGGTCTCGGTGCCCAGCCATGTCTCAGCTTGCCTCAGCTTGTTTGTGTGTGTGGGTGTGTGTGTAAGTGTGTTGTATGCATGTGTGTGTGTCCTTTTCTTGATTCTCTTGTTTCTCTTTGCTGTTTTTATCCTTTGTGAGGCACTTTGTGCTACCTAGTGTATGAAAAGTGCCATATAAATAAAGATTGAATTGAATTGAATTGAATTGTGTGTGTACTTGTGTGCCTGTGTGTGTACTTGTGTGCCTGTGTGTGTACTTGTGTGCCTGTGTGTGTACTTGTGTGTGCCTGTGTGTGTACTTGTGTGTGCCTGTGTGTGTACTTGTGTGCCTGTGTGTGTACTTGTGTGCCTGTGTGTGTGCTTGTGTGTGTACTTGTGTGTGCCTGTGTGTGTACTTGTGTGCCTGTGTGTGTACTTGTGTGCCTGTGTGTGTACTTGTGTGCCTGTGTGTGTACTTGTGTGCCTGTGTGTGTGCTTGTGTGTGTACTTGTGTGTGCCTGTGTGTGTACTTGTGTGCCTGTGTGTGTACTTGTGTGCCTGTGTGTGTACTTGTGTGTGCCTGTGTGTGTACTTGTGTGTACGTGTGTGCTTGTGTGTGTACTTGTGTGCCTGTGTGTGTGCCTGTGTGTGTGCTTTGTGTGCCTGTGTGTGTGCTTGTGTGCCTGTGTGTGTACTTGTGTGCCTGTGTGTGTACTTGTGTGCCTGTGTGTGTGCCTGTGTGTGTACTTGTGTGCCTGTGTGTGTGCTTGTGTGCCTGTGTGTGTACTTGTGTGCCTGTGTGTGTGCCTGTGTGTGTACTTGTGTGCCTGTGTGTGTACTTGTGTGCCTGTGTGTGTACTTGTGTGCCTGTGTGTGTACTTGTGTGCCTGTGTGTGTGCCTGTGTGTGTACTTGTGTGCCTGTGTGTGTGCCTGTGTGTGTGCCTGTGTGTGTACTTGTGTGCCTGTGTGTGTACTTGTGTGCCTGTGTGTGTACTTGTGTGCCTGTGTGTGTACTTGTGTGCCTGTGTGTGTGCCTGTGTGTGTACTTGTGTGCCTGTGTGTGTACTTGTGTGCCTGTGTGTGTGCCTGTGTGTGTACTTGTGTGTGCCTGTGTGTGTGCTTGCAGCATCCTGACCTGTGGCAGGAAGTTATTGGGTCTCTGGCCCTCAGCACCGGGCAGGACAGGAGACGCACGGACCAGCTCCCCGAACTTCAGCCAACCAGACAGTGTGATCTTACAGGTGAGACAGCTGCCTGTCTGTCTGCCTGTCTGTCTCTGTCTGTCTGTCTCTGTCTGCCTGTCTCTCTGTCTGTCTGCCTGCCTGTCTGTCTCTCTGTCTGTCTGTCTCTATCTGTCTGTCTCTGCCTGCCTGCCTGTCTGTCTCTGTCTGCCTGTCTCTCTGTCTGTCTGTCTGCCTGCCTGTCTGTCTCTCTGTCTGTCTGTCTGTCTCTGCCTGCCTGTCTGTCTCTGTCTGCCTGTCTCTCTGTCTGTCTGCCTGCCTGCCTGTCTGTCTGTCTGTCTCTCTGTCTCTGCCTGCCTGCCTGTCTGTCTCTGTCTGCCTGTCTCTCTGTCTGTCTGCCTGCCTGCCTGTCTGTCTGCCCTGTCCTCTGCCTGTCCTGCCTGCCTGTCTGTTCTCTCTGTCTGTCTGTCTCTATCTGTCTGTCTCTTCTGCCTGCCTGCCTGTGCTGTCTCTGTCTGCCTGTCTGTCCTGGTCTGCCTGCCTGTCTGTCCTCTCTGTCCTGTCTGTCTCTGTCTGTCTCTGCCTGCCTGTCTGTCTCTGTCTGCCTGTCTCTCTGTCTGTCTGCCTGCCTGCCTGCCTGTCTGTCTCTCTGTCTCTGCCTGCCTGCCTGTCTGTCTCTGTCTGCCTGTCTCTCTGCCTGTCTGCCTGCCTGTCTGTCTCTCTGTCTGTCTGTCTCTATCTGTCTGTCTCTGCCTGCCTGCCTGTCTGTCTCTGTCTGCCTGTCTCTCTGCCTGTCTGCCTGCCTGTCTGTCTGTCTCTATCTGTCTGTCTCTGCCTGCCTGCCTGTCTGTCTCTGTCTCTCTGTCTGTCTGTCTGCCTGTCTCTCTGTCTGTCTGTCTGCCTGCCTGTCTGTCTCTGTCTGCCTGTCTCTCTGTCTGTCTGTCTGCCTGTCTCTCTGTCTGTCTGCCTGCCTGCCTGTCTGTCTCTGTCTGCCTGTCTCTCTGCCTGTCTGCCTGCCTGTCTGTCTGTCTCTATCTGTCTGTCTCTGCCTGCCTGCCTGTCTGTCTCTGTCTCTCTGTCTGTCTGTCTGCCTGTCTCTCTGTCTGTCTGTCTGCCTGCCTGTCTGTCTCTGTCTGCCTGTCTCTCTGTCTGCCTGCCTGCCTGCCTGTCTGTCTGTCTGTCTGCCTGTCTCTCTGTCTGTCTGTCTGCCTGCCTGTCTGTCTCTGTCTGCCTGTCTCTCTGTCTGTCTGTCTGCCTGCCTGCCTGTCTGTCTGTCTGCCTCTCTGTCTGTCTGCCTGCCTGCCTGTCTGTCTGTCTGTCTGCCTCTCTGTCTGTCTGTCTTGCTTCAACTGGACTTTCTTTAGTTTTTCAGGATGTTTCTTCTCTGATCCAAGAAGCTTCTTCACTTCTAAACTAGTTGGTGCAACTCCACCTGCTGGTTGCTGGTTAGGGTTAGCTTAGGGTTAGTTTAGGGTTAGGGTTAGTTTAGGGTTAGGTTAGGGTTAGGGTTAGTTTAGGGTTAGGGTTAGTTTAGGGTTAGGGTTAGGTTAGGGTTAGGGTTAGGTTAGGGTTTCCTGCCTTTTAATGAGGGGGCATCCTGCCATGTGATGGTGGGATGTGGGTGCGAATCTTCCTGAGGAGGGATCCCAGGAAGGCATTTCTTCTCTGGCCACAACAGGAACCTTACTGAACCCCCCACCCTGTCCTGAGGCCGGTCTAACCCTCACCCTGTCCTGAGGCCTGTCTAACCCTCAGCCTGTCCTGAGGCCTGTCTAACCCTCACCCTGTCCTGAGGCCTGTCTAACCTGAGGCCTGTTCTAAACCCTCACCCTGTCCTGAGGCCTGTCTAACCCTCAGCCTGTCCTGAGGCCTGTCTAACCCTCACCCTGTCCTGAGGCCTGTCTAACCCTAACCCTGTCCTGAGGCCTGTCTAACCCTCAGCCTGTCCTGAGGCCTGTCTAACCCTCACCCTGTCCTGAGGCCTGTCTAACCCCTAACCCTGTCCTGAGGCCTGTTCTACCCTAACCCTGTCCTGAGGCCTGTCTAACCCTAACCCTGTCCTGAGGCCTGTCTAACCCTAACCCTGTCCCTGAGGCCTGTCTAACCCTCATACTGTCCTGAGGCCTGTCTAACCCTCACCCTGTCCTGAGGCCTGTCTAACCCTCACCCTGTCCTGAGGCCTGTCTAAACCCTCACCCTGTCCTGAGGCCTGTCTAACCCTCAGCCTGTCCTGAGGCCTGTCTAACCCTCACCCTGTCATGAGGCCTGTCTAACCCTAACCCTGTCCTGAGGCCCTGTCTAACCCTCAGCCTGTCCTGAGGCCTGTCTAACCCTAACCCTGTCCTGAAGGCCTGTCTAAAACCCTCACCCTGTCCTGAGGCCTGTCTAACCCTCACCCTGTCCCTGAGGCCTGTCTAACCCTCACCCTGTCCTGAGGCCTGTCTAACCCAACCCTGTCCTGAGGCCTGTCTAACCACTAACCCTGTCCTGAGGCTTGTCTAACCCTAAACCCTGTCCCTGAGGCCTGTCTAACCCTCACCCCTGTCCTTAGGCCGGTTCTAACCCTCACCCTGTCCTGAGGCCTGTCTAAACCCTCACCCTGTCCTGAGGCTTGTCTAACCCTAACCCTCACCCTGTCCTGAGGCTTGTCTAACCCTCACCCTGTCCTGAGGCCTGTCTAACCCTAACCCTAACCTAACCTTGACCTTCCTCGCTGCTCCAGACAGCACCAACCACCTCACTGTGTGTGTTGCCTCTGAGGTTGAACCCGTCCCTGCCTGAGTGTGTTCCTCCTTTAAAATGAACGGGGATGTTTGTTTTATTAAAAATCCTTCTGATGCTGCCTGCTGCATTGCTTCTCTCTGCTTTGCTGTTCTTCTTCTTCATGGATATGAGAGGGTTCCCACCAGGAGAACAACATCTTTCCCCTGTTGCTTTCTCTGACTTGAAAGTAGGTGGTGGTCAGACCGAGGCTGAGAAGGATTCAGCATCCGTCTCCTGCTAACAGATGAGACGCTCCAGTGAAAGACCCATCAAGGTCCCTGTTTGGGTCAAAGAAGTGTTGGAAGAGGAGGCTTAGACACCAGTTGCTTCTCCCAGTGCTTACTGGGATCCCTCCCCAGGAAGATTCTCAATGGTCCACACCCACCATCACATGACCAGGATGCCCCCCCACCCTAGTAGTTTAGACTAGACTAGTTGTAGAAGTGAAGAAGATTCTTGATCAGAGAAGAAAATGTCCTCTGAGTCCTCTGAGTCCTCTGAGGGCCGAGACGACCAGAGAACGATTCTTATTTTATATTAGTTTAATAGCATAAACAGAAGAGCAAACACACACATTTCTCTCTGTGTGTGTGTGTGTGTGTGTGTGTGTGTGTGTGTGTGTGTGTGTGTGTGTATGTGGTGTGTGTCAGCTTGACTTCCCAGCCTCCTCCTTTGATGTGGTCTTCAGTACTCCTCCTCCAGCAGACTTCTGTCCTCAGTATGGCTTCAGCACTCTTGACACCATCAGTCAAATTCAACTGCAGGACGTCCTGCACAAGAAGGCCGTCTTCTGGTGAGACACACACACTCACACACACTCACACACACACACACACACACGCTGTCGCACCACCTTCTTGGCGAAGGTGATAAGGAGAAATGGAGAAATGATTAGCAAACTGCTAAATTGGGCTTTTGAAAATGGAAACAGCAGCTGATTGTGAATCACAGCAGCTGATTGTGAACCACAGCAGCAGCTGATTGTGAATCTCAGCAGCTGATTGTGAATCACAGCAGCTGATTGTGAATCACAGCAGCAGCTGATTGTGAATCACAGCAGCAGCTGATTGTGAATCACAGCAGCTGATTGTGAATCACAGCAGCTGATTGTGAACCACAGCAGCTGATTGTGAATCACAGCAGCAGCTGATTGTGGAATCAGCAGCAGCAAAGCAGCTGATTGTGAATTCACAGCAGCTGATTGTGAATCACAAGCAGCTGATTGTGAACCACAGCAGCTGATTAGTGGAACCCTGTCACCAGCTTTGACCTCGTGATCTGCCACGCATGTGCACGTGTTGGTTCAGGCTGACGGTGGAAGATCGCCATTTGTTGGTGGGAGAATAAAATCGTTCTGTCAGTCGGAGAGCGCCGCGGCTGCCTCTGTGCTGGCCAGCGCCCCCTGCTGGCAGTGGTCCTGTCTTCCTGAGATCTACGCCCTGCTGAGGCAATGGGCGTGTCAAGAACACCTGGACAACCTGGGCTCCTGCATGCTTCGTATGTCCAGCGACCAGCAGCAGCCTGACAGGTAGGAGCGGCGTCACCCATGTCAGGCTGCTAATTATTGTTTAACGACAGGTTTCCAGATCAGGAGGTGAGACGGATGGCGGTTACAATGGATGGATCCGATGACACACACAGAGCTGCTTGACTTCCTGCCTCAACTTGTCCAGGTAAGTTTTTCCTCATTTTCTAAAGGGGTACACCCTTATGTAGTTAGCATGCTCAGCTGTTAGCATGATGGAATGTTAGCTGCTGAGATATCAGACAACCAGCGTTGAAAATGGCTGAACACAAGTTTTGTGACCGTTGGTCAGGGTGCTTCCATACAGCACGCAGCATGTGTCTCAAGAGCTTTCATGCTAAACATCTGAACAGTTCCAACAGTAGGACGCCAGTCACAGAGTTTCGGATCATGTTAGCTTAATGTGTTTTATAGCAGCTCTGATTCATTAACCCTGCTCCTGGGTTCTGGTCCTGGCCCGTTCCCTTTCTTTTAGGCTCTGAAGTACGAGTGCTACTTGGACAGTTCCTTGGTTCGCTTCCTGCTCCGGAGAGCCATGAGGGACATTCGGATTGCTCACTACCTGTTCTGGTCAGCTGGTTTAGTGATCATGCTAACCCTAACCCTAACCCCTAACCCTAACACTAACCCCTAACCCTAACCCTAACCCCTAACCCCTAACCCTAACCCCTAACCCTCACCCTAACCTAACCCCTAACCCCTAACCCCTAACACTAACCCCTAACCCTAACCCTAACCCTCACCCTCACCCTAACCCTAACCCCTAACCCTAACCCTAACCCTCACCCCTAACCCTAACCCCTAACCCCTAACCCTCACCCTCACCCTAACCCCCCCTCACCCTAGCCCTAACCCTTAACCCCTAACCCTAACCCTAACCCTCCCCCTAACCCCTAACCCTTAGCCCCTAACCCCTAACCCTCACCCTAGCCCTAACGCTAACCCTAACCCTAACCCTTAGCCCCTAACCCTAACCCCCCCAACCCTAACCCTTAGCCCCTAACCCTAACCCCTAACCCTAACCCTAGCCCCTAACCCTAGCCCCTAGCCCCTAACCCCTAACCCTAACCCTAGCCCCTAACCCCTAACCCCTAACCCTAGCCCCTAACCCTAACCCCTCACCCTAACCCTAGCCCCTAACCCCTAACCCCTAACCCTAGCCCCTAACCCCTAACCCCTCACCCTAACCCTAGCCCCTAACCCCTAACCCTAGCCCCTAGCCCCTAACCCCTAACCCCTAACCCTAACCCTAGCCCTAACCCCTAACCCCTAACCCTAACCCCTAACCCCTCACCCCTAACCCTAGCCCCTAACCCCTAACCCTAGCCCCTAGCCCCTAACCCCTAACCCCTCACCCAACCCCTAACCCCTAACCCCTAACCCTCACCCTAGCCCCTAACCCTAACCCCTAACCCTAACCCTCACCCTAACCCTAACCCTAACCCTAACCCTCTGGTCCAGTGTGTGAGGATGCTGCTGTGTGTTTGCATCAGGCTTCTGAAGGACAACCTGCTGGACAGCCAGTTTAGCGCCCGCTATCGCCACCTGCTGGCCGCTCTGCTCTGCTGCGTCGGTCGAGGTCTCCGAGAGGAATTTGATCGTCAGAGCTGGCTTGTCTCCATTCTTACCAATGTGGCCCACAGAGTCCGGGACGCGACCCCGTCCAGCAGACAGGTTGGGACATCCAAGCCCCAAAGATGAGGGTTGATTCGCTCGGAACGGAGCAGAGAAGGGTTCCTTTCATGGTGTCTTTGGAACCCTGCTCAGTTCAAATCGGGTCGTCAGAATGTTCAGATCAATTATGGCCAGTCAGATATTTACACAGCGATAATTAAACATTAAATCTAGCTGTGCCTTTGTTGCAGTGTGTCCTCAAAGAAGCTCTGGAGGAGCTGAATCAGTTCTTCTCAGTGAGCAGCAGTTGCAGACTTCCCCTCAACCCTGCGCTGCACGTCAGGGGCCTCAACACCCAGGTACGCAGGTGGCCCGCCAGGCTCGTTAGGCTCGTTAGGTGTCAGGCTCGTTAGGCTCGTCAGGCGCCAGGCTCGTTAGGCTCGTTAGGTGTCAGGCTCGTCAGGCGCCAGGCTCGTTAGGTGTCAGGCTCGTCAGGCGCCAGGCTCGTTAGGTGTCAGGCTCGTTAGGCTCGTTAGGTGTCAGGCTCGTCAGGCGCCAGGCTCGTTAGGTGTCAGGCTCGTTAGGCTCGTTAGGTGTCAGGCTCGTTAGGCTTGTCAGGCGCCAGGCTCGTTAGGCTCGTCAGGCGCCAGGCTCGTTAGGCTCGTTAGGTGTCAGGCTCGTTAGGCTCGTCAGGCGCCAGGCTCGTTAGGCTCGTTAGGTGTCAGGCTCGTTAGGCTTGTCAGGCGCCAGGCTCGTTAGGCTCGTTAGGTGTCAGGCTCGTCAGGCGCCAGGCTCGTTAGGCTCGTTAGGTGTCAGGCCCGTCAGGCGCCAGGCTCGTTAGGCTCGTTAGGTGTCAGGCTCGTTAGGCTCGTCAGGCGCCAGGCTCGTTAGGCTTGTTAGGCTCGTTAGGCACCAGGCTCGTTAGGTGTCAGACTCGTTAGGCTCGTCAGGCGCCAGGCTCGTTAGGCTTGTTAGGCTCGTTAGGCACCAGGCTCGTTAGGTGTCAGACTCGTTAGGCTCGTCAGGCGCCAGGCTCGTTAGGCTTGTTAGGCTCGTTAGGCACCAGGCTCATTAGGTGTCAGGCTCGTTAGGCTCTTCAGGCGCCAGGCTTGTTAGGCTCATTAGGCTCGTCAGGCGCCAGTCTCATTAGGCTTGTTAGGTGTCAGGCTCGTTAGGCTCGTCAGGTGTCAGGCTCGTTAGGCTTGTTAGGCTCGTTAGGCTCGTCAGGCGCCAGTCTCGTTAGGCTTGTTAGGTGTCAGGCTCGTTAGGCTTGTTAGGCTCGTTAGGCTTGTTAGCCTTAGCTGTTAGCAATCATCTAACCATTATCATCTAACCATTTTGCCCTGTGGTGCAGCTGTGTTCCTTCTTCAACTCCAATGCGGTTCCTCTGAAACTGTCCTTCCAAAACCGGGACCCTCTTGGAGACCACATAAGTGTCATCTTCAAAGTGAGATTTACAGCCTCTATTCAAACTGAACTCAGGTTTTATCGGCAGTGATGGAGCCTCTCCCCCATGTCCCCCCATGTCCCCCATGTCCCCCAGTCAGGAGACGACCTGCGGCAGGACATGCTGACTCTTCAGGTCATCAGAATCATGAACAAAATCTGGATCCAGGAGGGTCTTGACATGAGGATGGTCATCTTTAAATGCTTCTCTACTGGTAGAGGACGAGGTGAGTGGACATCACAGGAGGACGCTCAGCTTTGGGACCACCGCCAGTCCACCCTGACCAAGATCAGGGAAAAGGGTCAGGGTCAGGGTTAGGGTTTGGGTTAGGGGTCAGGGTTAGGGTTACGGTTTGGGTTAGGGTCAGGGTTAGGGTTAGAGTTAGGGGTTAGGGTTAGGATTTGGGTTAGGGTCAGGGTCAGGGTTAGGGTCGGGTCAGGGTTAGGGTCAGGGTTAGGGTTACGGTTTGGGTTAGGGGTCAGGGTTAGGGTTAGAGTTAGGGTTAGGGTTAGGGGTTAGGGTTAGATTTGGGTTAGGGTCAGGGTTAGGGTCAGGGTCAGGGTTAGGGTTACGGTTTGGGTTAGGGGTCAGGGTTAGGGTTAGAGTTAGGGGTTAGGGTTAGGATTTGGGTTATGGGTTAGGGTCAGGGTCAGGGTTAGGGTCAGGGTTAGGGTCAGGGTTAGGGTTTCACGTCCTAAAGTTGTTCCAGATCAGGTTTAATAATAACGAGAGGGGGAAATTGATGACCTGCATTTTAGCTGAATCCAAACGTGCCTCTTCTCCAGATGATTAGCATGATGGTTAGCATAATGATTAGCAACAGTTGGATGTAGCAGCAGCATATTGATGCCCAGGTGTTGCACTCATGGACAAGGACAGTTCTAGACAGGGACGGGGACAGTGTCGGGGACGGGGACAGTGTCGGGGACGGGGACAGTGACGGGGACGGGGACAGTGTCGGGGACGGGGACAGTGTCGGGGACAGTGACAGGGACAGTGTCGGGACGGGGACAGTGTCGGGGACGGGGATAGTGACGGGGACGGGGACAGTGTCGGAGACGGGGACAGTGTCGGGGACCGGGACAGTGACGGGGACAGTGTCGGGGACAGGGACAGTGTCGGGGACAGGGACAGTGTCGGGGATGGGGACAGTGTCGGGGACGGGGACAGGGACAGTGTCGGGGATGGGGACAGTGTCGGGACGGGGATAGTGACAGGGACAGTGTCGGGGACAGTGACAGGGACAGTGTCGGGGACGGGATAGTGACGGGGACAGGGACGGGGACAGTGTCGGGGACAGTGTCGGGGATGGGGACAGTGTCGGGGACAGGGACAGTGTCGGGGATGGGGACAGTGTCGGGGACGGGGATAGTGACAGTGTCGGGGACAGTGACAGGGACAGTGTCGGGGACGGGGATAGTGACAGGGACAGTGTCGGGGATGGGGACAGAGACAGTGTCGGGGACGGGGACAGTGTCGGGGACAGAGACAGTGTCGGGGACGGGGACAGTGTCGGGGATGGGGACAGTGTCGGGGACGGGGATAGTGACAGTGTCGGGGACAGTGACAGGGACAGTGTCGGGGACGGGGATAGTGACAGGGACAGTGTCGGGGATGGGGACAGAGACAGTGTCGGGGACGGGACAGTGTCGGGGACGGGGACAGTGTCGGGGACAGGGACAGTGACGGGGATGGGGACAGTGTCGGGGACGGGGATAGTGACAGGGACAGTGTCGGGGATGGGGACAGTGTCGGGGACGACAGTGTCGGGACGGGGACAGTGTCGGGGACAGTGTCGGGGACGGGGACAGTGACGGGGATGGGGACAGTGTCGGGGACCGGGACAGTGTCGGGGACAGGGACAGTGTCGGGGATGGGGACAGTGTCGGGGACGGGGACAGGGACAGTGTCGGGGATGGGGACAGTGTCGGGGACGGGATAGTGACAGTGTCGGGGACAGTGACAGGGACAGTGTCGGGGATGGGGACAGTGTCGGGGACAGAGACAGTGTCGGGGACGGGGACAGTGTCGGGGACAGGGACAGTGTCGGGGACGGGGATAGTGACAGGGACAGTGTCGGGGACAGGGACGGGGACAGTGACGGGGATGGGGACAGTGTCGGGGACGGGGACAGTGTCGGGGACGGGGACAGTGACGGGGATGGGGACAGTGTCGGGGACGGGGACAGTGTCGGGGATGGGGACAGTGTCGGGGACAGTGTCGGGGATGGGGACAGTGTCGGGGACGGGGACAGTGTCGGGGATGGGGACAGTGTCGGGGACAGGGACAGTGTCGGGGACGGGGACAGTGTCGGGGACGGGGACAGCTGTGTGGGGCCTCTGGAGCTGACAGGTGACTCCTCGTGTGCTGTCACCTGTTGCCAGGTATGGTGGAGATGATCCCTCATGCTGACACTCTGAGGAAGATCCAGGTGGAACACGGTGTGACAGGGTCCTTTAAGGACCGCCCCCTGGCGGACTGGTTGCAGAAGCACACAACCTACAGATGCCCAGTATGAGAAGGTGCGTACGAACGCTCGGCCGGGCGTCGGCCGGCTGCTCGGGTCACCTGACAGGTTCGGGTCACCTGACAGGTTCGGGTCACCTGACAGGTTCGGGTCACCTGACAGGTTCACCTGTGCTCTTCAGGCGGTGGAGACTTCATCTACTCGTGCGCCGGCTGCTGCGTGGCCACCTACATCCTGGGGATCTGCGACCGCCACAACGACACATCATGCTGAAGAGCAGCGTCACATGTTCCACATGACTTTGGGAAGTTCCTGGGACACGCACAGATGTTCGGAACATCAAACGGTGAGACCACTCCAGTGAACATCTGGCAGGTGTGACCCACCTGTTTCTGAATGCCTTTCTTTCTGGGCTGTGATTGGCCGCCTCTGCAGAGACCGCGCCCCCTTGTCTTCACCTGACATGGCGTACGTCATCAACGGGGGGGACAAACCGTCCAGTCGCTTCCACGACTTCGTGGACTTGTTGTGAGGCGTACAACCTGATCAGGAAGCACACACCTGTTCCTGAACCTGCTGGGACTGGTAACACACACACACACTCACACACACACACACAAATCAATCTTTATCAAATCAATCTTTGATCAGGTCAGAGGTCACCTGACCTGGTCAGAAAATGATCATCAACCACGAATCATGTCCTGATGTGGTTTATGAAGTCAAGCAGCTCAGTCACATTAGTCAAGTGTGTAACTGACTGCTCAGCTGCTCAGGTGTATTTTTGTGACTCACCGAGGAGAAGCAGGACCATCAGAGTGTCTCTGGAGATGATCACATGATTGACTCTCACCTGT
>NC_042303.1:18886606-18916180 GCF_901000725.2 Takifugu rubripes | reverse complement strand
TCTCCTCTCCTCTCCTCTCCTCTCCTCTCCTCTCATAAATCAAAGATCTTTCCATCAGTTAAAACAGGCCTCTGCTTTGATCACAACAATAATTCCTTTAATGGTTATTTTTGTCATGTGACAGACAGGAAGGCTGAAATGTTCACGTTCTCCTGTTTTGATGGTCATCGTGCGGCGAGAAGATCGATGTTTCCTCATGGTTCATCCGTGAATGTGGCACACAGGAACTTCTTCAGGTGCTTCCAGAAAGTTTTGTCTCGAAAGCCGTAGATGAAAGGACTGATGAAGCGCGGGAGCATCTGATTGATGATGAAGACAGAGAAGTTGACGGATGCCAAGTGGGCAGGAAACTGCTTCATCACCAATTCTATCACCATGGGTCTCACGTAGATCAGCATGGACAGCAACATCTGGAAGCCGTGCAGCAGGATGGTGCTCCGAGCCTTTTTAGCACCGCTGTCAGCAGCTTTGGCCACAAACAGAATCCTGAAGTAGGTGTAGAAGAGAGTGGACCAGACCAGCACCAGGAAGAAGATGTGGGACGCGTCCCTCTTGGTCTTACTGTCGCTGCTGCGGAACAGCGAGTCCCTGCCGCACACGATCCTAGAGTGTCTGAAGTCCGGAGGTTCCGTGGCCACCAGTATGGCAACATCTGGAAGGACAGAGAGTAGACTGGTGGTCCACATCAGCGCGATGCTCAGGCGCGTCCTGAAAACTGTACATATGTAGGTGTAGCGCAGCGGCAGGCAGACGGCCAGGTAGCACTCGGCCGCCATCAAGGACAGGTTGAGGGGCGTGTTCTGCGTGGTGCTGATGGCCGGGACGATGAAGAGGCAACACACGGGCACGGAGAGGGTGCGCACGATGTAGCTGAGCACGAAGAGGGCGCTGCTGATGCTCAGCTGGATCATGTCGTTGATCACCAGGTGGATGAAGAGGATGAACCGAGGGCTCGTCCTGAAGATCTGAAGGAAACAGCAGAAGTTAGACCGCAGCAGATGGGACAGGGATCCATGTGGCGCTGATCTGGTGGATCTGGTGGATCTGGTGCACTTACAGAAGACTTTAAGTGTAAGAAGACAAAAAACACACACGTGATGTCTGTTGAAGGTGTGGACCATGGTGGCGTTGATGTAGTTGATGGTGATGCAGAGCACCACAACAGTCACATTCTTCCCAACAGCTGCAGCAAACACATCCTGGAGGCTCAGCGACACGTTCACCCCCCCAGATGTGAGATTCATCCTGTTAAAGATCCATGACGACAGAAATGATCAGATCAAAGAGATCCACAGACGACAGAAATGATCAGATCAAAGAGATCCACAGACGACAGAAATGATCAGATCAAAGAGACCCACAGACGACAGAAATGATCAGATCAAAGAGATCGAGGCGACAGAAATGATCAGATCAAAGAGATCCACAGACGACAGAAATGGTCAGATCAAAGAGATTGAGGCGACAGAAATGATCAGATCAAAGAGATCGAGGCAACAGAAATGATCAGATCAAAGAGACCCACAGACAACAGAAATGATCAGATCAAAGAGATCCACAGACAACAGAAATGATCAGATCAAAGAGATTGAGGCGACAGAAATGATCAGATCAAAGAGATCCACAGACGACAGAAATGATCAGATCAAAGAGACCCACAGACGACAGAAATTATCAGATCAAAGAGATCGAGGCAACAGAAATGATCAGATCAAAGAGACCCACAGACAACAGAAATGATCAGATCAAAGAGATCCACAGACAACAGAAATGATCAGATCAAAGAGATTGAGGCGACAGAAATGATCAGATCAAAGAGATTGAGGCGACACAAATGATCAGATCAAAGAGATCCACAGATGACAGATATGATCAGATCAAAGTCTCACATGAGAAACCTGAAGGTGCAGCCGACCTGCCGGTGCTGCTGGTGGTGGTGCTGCGCCGCCCCCTCGGGCTCTTATAGGGGCGCTGCTCCAAACCCCCACTGGGAACGAGTGTGTGAGGAGCCGCAAACCTTTAACTCCTTCACCTCCAGAGTGCGGCTGAGCTCCAATAACGTATCGTTACAGAACTATTAGACTGACAGAGGTCCTGCTGGTTCTCCACCAGAACTTCTGACCAGAGGAGTCCTGAATATTCTATTTATTATATTCTTATTCTAGTATAACCTCAGAGGGGGACAGGGAGGGACAGAGAGGCCTCTAGGCATGTGAAGCTCCAAACACTGAAGATCACGTTGGGGGGGGGTCATCCTGCAGCACTTCCATTATCGTCCCTGTGTGGGTGTCCACAGCTGAAGACCCGTCCAGGGACGGGCTTATGCAGGACTCAGTGTCTTTAGTGACAAGGAAGGAAGCAACAAAAGGGAAGCTCGATTCTGGGCGCAAGCGTGACTGCGGGGAGGGAGGGAGCATCTGGACCCCCCACTAAAGACAGGAAGGGAGGGAGGAAAGGAGGAATGCAGGAAGGGAGGGAGGGAGGCAGGGAGGGATCATCTGGACCCCCCACTAAAGACAGGAAGGGAGGGAGGGAGGAAGGCAGGAAGGCTAGGAGGGAGCATCTGGACCCCCTACTGAAGGCTGGGAGGGAGGGAGCATCTGGACCCCCCCACTGAAGGCTGGGAGGGAGGGAGCATCTGGACCCCCCAATGAAGGCTGGGAGGGAGGGAGCAAGGCAGGGAGGGATCATCTGGACCCCCCACTAAAGACAGGAAGGGAGGGAGGGAGGGAGGGAGGAAGGAAGGAAGGCAGGAAGGGAGCATCTGGACCCCCCACTGAAGGCTGGGAGGGAGGGAGGGAGGAAGGCAGGGAGGAAGGCAGGAAGGGAGCATCTGGACCCCCCACTGAAGGCTGGGAGGGAGGGAGCATCTGGACCCCCCACTGAAGGCTGGGAGGGAGGGAGGGAGGCAGGAAATGTGACTAAAGTATGACGGGTATGGTATGGACCCAAGTGCAGTACAAAACAGGCAATGAACTGATGATCAGTTAACAGGTTTATTAACTGCAATCTGGCAAACAAAGAACAGTTCAAGGGCGGGGCAGTGGACTTGGTCGAGGCAGGCAAAAGTTCAGTAACCGGGAGGCAGGCAGAACAGGCAGGTCGTACACAGGCAGGTAAACACTGGAAGGTCATGCATAGCAGAGAACAATCTGGCACCGAGTGAGTGTGAGGCTGGAGAATATATACTGGTAGGTGAGCTGATTGATGAGTGAGTGCAGGTGTGTTATCAGTGACAGAGCAGGTGTGGTGATCAGAGGGTGTGGTGTGAGCAGGGCAGTGGAAAAGTAATGAGTCCATGGGCTGGAGCAGAGTGTGACAGAACCCCCCACCCCTCAAGTGACGGCTCCCGACGTCCCCAAAAAGTCCCATGAGCCAGGGCGGGAGGAGGGGGAAACTGGAAGGAGGGTTAGAATTCCTGAGAGGAGGACAAGGTCACCTGCAGATCTCCCGTCTGCGACCGGGAATCCTCCTCTGGCTCAGGAGCAGCAGTAGGGCCGACAGCACGCACCCCTCGACGAGGGAAGCCCCCGACCATGCTGTGAGAGGGCTGATCTAGATGCTGCCGATGAAAGTCACGGAGGAGCTTTCGGTCCAAAATGTGACGAGCAGGAACCCAAGATCTCTCTTCTGGACCATACCCCTTCCCAGTCAACGAGATACTGAAGGCCTCTGCCACGAACACGGGAGCGGATGATGCGGCGCACAGCATAGGTGAGTCCCCCATCAATGAAGCGAGGAGGTGGTGGAGGAGCAGCAGGCACCAGAGGGCTCTCTCGGACAGGCTTGACCTTGGACACATGGAAGGTTGGGTGAACCCTCATGGACCGGGGAAACTTGAGCCTGACTGCCACAGGATTGATGACTCTTTCGATGGGGAACAGTCCGATGAACTTGGGAGCCAGCTTGTTGGACTCCACCCGCAGTGGAAGGTCCCGGGTGGAGAGCCAGAACTTCTGGCCCACCTGATATTCTGGGGCTTGGGAACGACGACGGTTGGCAGCAGAGGAGTAGCGGCCAGCAGTCTTCAGGAGGGAGGCTCTAGCTCGGGCCCAGGTCCGATGACAGCGATGGAGGAAGGCTTGAACTGAAGGGCAAGAGGCCTCCTTCTCCAGGGCTGGGAAGAGAGGTGGCTGATACCCATAGGCACACTGAAAAGGAGACAGGCCTGTGGCAGAGCTTGTCAAAGTGTTGTGAGCATATTCCACCCACAACAGCTGCTGGGACCAGGAAGATGGGTTCTGGGACACAGTTTACCGAAGGGCTGTTTCCATCTGTTGGTTCACCCTTTCAGTCTGGCCATTGGATTGAGGATGGAACCCTGATGACAGACTCAGCGTGGCTCCCAGCAATCTGCAGAACTCCTGCCAGAACACGGAAGAGAACTGGGGTCCCCTGTCTGAGACCACATCCACAGGAATTCCATGGAGACGGAAGACATGGTCGAGGAGTAGTTGGGCAGTCTCTAGCTGATGGGAGCTTGGGTAAGGGGACGAAGTGAGCCATCTTGGAGAAGCGATCCACGATTGTAAGTATGGCCGTCCTCCCCTCAGATGGTGGCAGACCAGTGACAAAGTCTATAGAAATGTGTGACCAGGGACGATGCGGCACAGGAAGTGGCTGTAGAAGACCGGACGGCGCCTGACGTGAAGACTTGTTCTGGTTGCAGGTAGGGCAGGCATTGACATATTCCCGGGTGTCCTCCTCTAACAAGGGCCACCAGAAGCGTTGCTGGAGGACGTCACAGGTTCTCTGGATCCCCAGATGACAGGAAAACCTAGAGGCATGAGCCCACTGGAGCACTTCTGACCTTAGGGTTGCAGGCACATGCAGGCGATCTGGGGGGCAAGCACTGGGACCAGCCTCCCCCTCTGTAGAGGTTCTCACCCTCTCCTCGATCTCCCACGTCAGGGATGCAACAACACAAGGAGACGGTAGAATGGTGTCTGCAGAGATGGATTCATCACCCTCTCCCTGAAACTGGCGTGACAATGCGTCTGGTTTGACATTGCGGGAGCCGGGTCTGCAGGAGAGGGAGAAATCAAACCTGGTGAAGAAGAGGGTCCATCTCCAAGCGTCCCTCTGCCACAATGTAGCCAAGAAAGGCCACCAACTGGGTGTGGAACTCACATTTCTCAACCTTGACGAACAGCGAATTCTCCAGGAGACGCTGCAACACCGTCCTGACATGGTGAATGTGATCCTCAAGGCAGGTGGAGAAGATAAGAATTTCGTCCAAGTAGACAAACACATTTGTTGATCATGTCCCGGAGGACATCATTCACCAAGGCTTGGAAGACCGAATGGCATCACCAAATATTCATAATGTCCAGTGGGGGTGTTGAAGGCCGTCTTCCACTCGTCCCCCTCCCTGATGCGTACGAGGTGGTAGGCATTACGAAGGTCAAGCTTGGTGAAGATCTTGGCCCCTTGAAGTAGCTCATAGGCAGAGGAAATGAGTGGTAGGGGGTACCGGTTCTTGATTGTGATGTCGTTGAGACCCCGGTAATCGATGCAAGGGCGCAGGGTCTTGTCCTTCTTGTCCACAAAGAAGAATCCTGCCCCTGCAGGGGATGAAGAAGGGCGTATGATTCCAGCAGCCAGAGAGTCATTAATATAGCTCTCCATGGCCTCCCGCTCTGGACCAGACAGAGAGTAGAGGCGCCCCTTAGGAGGTGACGTGCCAGGCTTCAGATCAATACCGCAGTCTTAAGGGCGGTGGGGGGGCAGCGAGGTAGCTTTGGCCTTACTGAACACCTCCCTGAGGTCGTGGTACTCAGCAGGGACTCTGGCCAGGTCCAGGCAGGTGCTGGGGAGCGTAGTCTGGCACGGCATTGATGCATCCCGAAGGCAGACCTGGTGGCAGAAACCGCTCCAGCTGGGGATAGTGGCTGTGGTCCAGTCAACATGCGGGTTGTGTTTGCGGAGCCATGGAAAGCCCAGGATCAGAGGAATGTTGGATGAGGGCAGGAGATGAAACTGGATGGTCTCATGATGGTTACCAGAAATCAGCATGTGAACAGGGGCAGTCTGGTGGGCAACCGTTCCCAGAAGATGACCATCCAGGGCCCTGGCAGGAATCGGTGGGTTGAGGGGAATCCTCTCTAGCCCGAGTTGCATAGCCAAGCCCTCGTCCATAATATTGCCATTGGAACCGGAGTCAATGAAGGTGGCCAGGGTGTGAGAGTCATCGGCGAGAAGAAGCTTGGCTAGAAAGACGGGGCGTTTAATCTGAGAGGAAGATTTCACTCCCACATGACTCACCAGGACTTCCTCATTCACTGGTGAGCTCTGCCTTTTAACGGACAGAGAGATAAAATGTCCATATTGCCCGCAGTACATACAGAGGTTCCCCCTCTGGCGATGCTGACGCTCCTCTGGTGTGAGTCTGGTGCGACCCAGTTGCATCGGTTCTGGGTCAGCAGGAACAGGGGCCGAAGCGGGGGAGAAATCCAGGCGGTGAGCTGCCGTGGAAGGTGCAGGGTTCTGTCTCCTTTCTCTTCTCCGGGCCCTGACACGGAGATCCAGTCGAGTGCTGAGCTTGATGAGTTCATCCAGTGTGGCAGGTAGAGGGTAAGAAACCAGTTCGTCCTTGATATATTCTGCTAAACCATGCAGAAAGGCATTCCGGAGTGCAGCCAGGTTCCAGTCACTCTGACGAGCCTTGGTCCGGAAGTCGATGGAGTAATCTGCCACGGACTGATTCCCCTGCCGTATGGAGAGGAGCTCCGAAGTGCCATCTGGACCCGTAGCTCCCAGCCCGAAGACCTTCCGCAGCATCTCCGAGAAGGCCTGGAATGAAGCACAGGCAGGAGTCTGCCTCTCCCACTCTGCAGTTCCCCAGAGGAGAGCTCTTCCTGTCAGGTTGCTGATGACGTATGCCACCTTGGCTCCTTCAGTGGCAAATGTGTGTGGCTGCAGACTGAAGAGCAGGGAACAGGAAGTCAGGAAGGGACGACAGAGCTTGGGATCCCCATTGTAGCGCTCTGGGGCCCCCAGCCGGGGTTCTGATATCATCCTCGGCAGCGCTGGAACTGGGGCAGGAGGTGGAGGTGCTGGTGCCGAGACTGTGGCCTCTGGAGAGGAAAGGGTGGAGGTCAGCTGTTGCAGTTGAGCTGTGAGGGCTGGGATGGCCCTGGCTTGGGCCTCCGCAGCTTGTCGGGCATGGGCAGCCGCCTCCTCCATCCGCTGCTCCTGAAGCATGAGCACCCTCTCGATTCTTTCAAACCAATCCCGTGGTGACGGTGGTTCTGCTGGGTCCATGATTGGCCAGATTGTACTGTGACGGGTATGGTATGGACCCAAGTGCAGTACAAAACAGGCAATGAACTGATGATCAGTTAACAGGTTTATTAACTGCAATCTGGCAAACAAAGAACCGTTCGAGGGCGGGGCAGTGGACTTGGTCGAGGCAGGCAGAATCAGGCAAACAATCCAGAGGGAGACTGGCTGAGCTCGTGGTCAAAACAGAAGACAGAGTTAATTTACCGGGGGTCAGGCAGAACAGGCAGGGTCGATACCGGGAAGACAGGCAGCTAAACGCCGGAAGGTCATGCATAGCAGAGACAATCTGGCACCGAGTGAGTGTGAGGCTGGAGAATATATACTGGTAGGTGAGCTGATTGATGAGTGAGGGCAGGTGTGTGATCAGTGACTGAGAGTGGGTGTGGTGATCAGAGGGTGTGGTGTGAGCAGGGCAGTGGAAAAGTACTGAGTCCATGGGCTGGAGCAGAGTGTGACATAAAGTGCAAATTCTTCCAAAACTCTCTTCACAACATTCTGTGAAAATGAAATTAAACTGCACACATTCATTTATTTATTAGGCAGGAACGTGTTCGTATGGGCACACAAAGAAACACACAACACAACACAACACAACACAACTCAACACAAAACAACTTCTGAAAGTCTCTCTGGGGTTCGTTAGCGTTCACATGCTAACACTTGCTGCTCTGTCCAGTTAATCTGCTCTCACTTCATTGACTTTAACTTTTAAATTTCATTAATCTGCAGGTTCGTTCAGCATCAAAAACAGGAAATGAGGTCTGGTGACGATCTGCTGGGGCTGCAGTCGTGACCTTGACCCTGACCCTTGACCCTGAATCTTGACCTCTTGCCTTCATCCGTGTGGAGCTCGTCTGTAGATTCTTGGATCATCACATCTGCTTGGTCTACAGACGGTGAAGCAGAGCCAGACCACTCTGGGACGGGGGCCCTTTAATGGCCGCCGAGGCCCATCTTGCACAGCAGATACCTGCTGACATATTTCCTGAAGGTCTGGTCACGCAGCCCGTACACGATCGGACTAACGAAGCGCGGGAGGATCTGGATGATGACGTAGGAGGCAAAGATGATGGACATGTAGTGACCAGGCAGCAGGAGCAACAGACCCTGTTCAAACAGGACCCGCACATAGTTCAGCATGCTCAGCAGGACCTGGAAGGCGTGCAGAAGAATGGTGTTCCTGGCCCTCTGAGCCTGTGCGCTCGCTCTCTTGGCAGCACAGACGATGTTGATGTAGGTGTAGACCAGCGTGAGCCAGACCAGGACCAGGAAGACGGTGTGCGAGACCTCCCGATTCACGACGCTGTAGGCGCTTCTGAACACCTGTTCCCTCAAGCAGATGACCGGAGAGTGGAAGAAGGTCAGTGGCTGCGTGGTCAGCAGGGCGAAGAAGTCAGGGAGGATGGCGAAGACGCTCAGCACCCACATCAGCCCGATCAGACCGTAGGTCTTCCTCACGGTGCAGATGTGGCCGTAGCGCAGGGGCAGGCAGATGGCGATGTAGCGCTCGATGGCCATGCTGGCCAGGTTGAGGGGGGTGTTGAGGGTGGTGAGGATGATGGTGACCAGGATGATGCTGCAGAAGGAGACGTTGACTCTGACGAAGACGTAGGTGATGACGTGAAGGAACGTCGACAGGAACAGCTGGAGCATGTCGTTGATCACCAGGTGGATGAAGAGGATGTAACGAGGGTTGGAGTTGAAGATCTGAGGGGTCCGATCAGAAGGGAGGTCAGTTCCTGTTCACAAACCTCCCAGTAACACCAGTAACACCAGTGACACCAGGAACACCAGTAACATGATGGTTGTCACGGCACAGATCAAAACATTCCTAAAGCTGCGTTTCTTTTGCTTAAAAAGGGGGAAAACTACATAAAAGGAGCTGTGAAAATTCCCAGTTGATTAAAGTCAGAACAGTTCAGCTAAGCACGGAACATGAAATGCACCTGGAGTATTCTCCAGAGTTCTGCCTCTCTGGGAACGCTGGAAACTTCTCACACAGATTCAAACACCAACTGAAATATACACCAAACACAACGTGCACGATTCTGCAGGAAGAGATGATCTGCAACGGTCACCTGGGCTCTGGCCCAGAACTTCAGCAGAATCGGGTCTGTTCATGGACGAGGAAGGTACCTGTGCACACCTGGTGCTTCCTGAAGGTGTGGATCTGCGTCCCGTTGATGTAGTTGATGATCAGACACAGAAGCGTGACGATCAGGTTCTTGATCAGAGCCGTGACCAGCGAGTCCCGCCGAGTCGGCCCGACGGTGGCGGAGCTGTTATCAGATGAAAGGTTCATGTTTCAAAAGGACCCAAATGTGAAGGTGGTTAGGTTCTGACCCTGCTGTGGTTCAGGGATGTCACACCTACCATGTGGGATCCTCCAGTGTGGGTCTGCTGAGGAGGACCAGTTTATAGCGGTCCCAGGAAACACGCCCCGAGAACATGCTTCCTGATCCACCCACGACCCAAACCTCTTCTCCTCTTTTTTCTTGTTGCAGGAACACACCTGAGCCCCCCCACTGATGCCGTCTCCTGCTGGGCCAGGGGACGGTGAAGTCCAGGATGGTTCTGACATGTTGGACGGTGCTCCACCTGCTTTGTGTTTCCAGGTGGGATCAGTCCCGTTTGACATGAGTCCAGTCAGACCTCAACACACCAGCAGTCAAACGGCCTGAAAGCCTCCAGTTAGGATCAACCCAGACCATGTTCAGAGGGAGGACCTGACCAGCCTATACAGAAGTCCCAACATGCACGGCTTGCTAATGCTAGCAACAAAACAGGCCAGGGTTGATGCTACAGGAAGTGTTCTTGGATTCTTTCCTTCTCTTGGCCCACAAGGTCCTCGGAGACCAAACTCCATCATATGTGGAGAAGCTGACAGCACCAGCTCATTCCAGGAGACCACTCAGCTCTCAGAGTGCTGGTTTATTGTTGGTTCCCAGAACCTTTAACAGTTAAACGGGGGGTGAAATGGTCACATCGGCGCGACTTCTGTTTTTGCCTCTGAAGAGGTCATTGATGTTTTCTCATGAATAAATGGTGACGGCAGGTCCCCCCCGAATCGGTCCCCAACTCATCTCAGGAGCCTATAGGGGGCACTTTGCTCAAGGGTACCTCAGCAGTGCTCTGAAGGTGTCCAGGCACCTCCCCCCTGCTAACAGAACCGTCCAGCCCGTCCTACATTATTATTATTATTATTATTATTATTATTATTATTATTATTAAGGAAAGCAACTGGATCAGGATTAGTCACCACCACAGAGACACACACAGCTGGATCCATAAACCTTTTTATTGTGTGAGAACTGTAAAAACCACTCAGAACACTTCAGAACCGCTTTGGCTCCTTTCTTCTAAGGGAACAGTCATGAAGACAAGCCTGTGTCTGGGCTTCTACTTTCATCTTTAATGGTTGAGACGAGCCGACCCACCTCCCGGCCCCCCACCCTGACCCGCTACGTCCTTCCTTCCACTGACCTTCAGCTGCTCCTAGCTAACATGTACCTTTTCAGGTACTTCCTGAACGTCGGGTCTCGTAGGCCGTAGATCATGGGACTGGTCGAACGCGGCAGGACCTGGACAAGGATATAATACACGAAGAGAATGTCTATGTAGTTCTCGGGGAACTGGTTTTGGAGCAGGTCTCTGAGGGCTGGCGCCAGGTATGAGGCCATGCAGAGCAGCAGCTGGAAGCTGTGCAGGATGATGGTGTTTCTGGCCTTCACCGTGTCTTTGCCTGCTGTTTTTGCCGTCAACAAAATTTGAAAGTAGGTGTAAAATATGGTGATCCAGATGATGACCAAGAACAGCGCGTAGGTGACGTCTCTCTTCGTGGTGATGACGTCGAGTGGGAACGCCGTGTGTCTGAGGCAGAAGACCTGAGAATGAACGATGGTCAGATGCTCTGTGGCCAACGTGATGACCAGGTCAGACGTGGCCGAGACCGTGGTGGTCGTCCACATCAGCAGGATCAACGTCAACGTTCTCTTGATGGTCCAAACTTGGAGATGGTGAAGCGGGAAGCAGACGGCGCTGTAGCACTCCAGGGCCATGCAGGCCAGGTTCAGGGGCGAGTTCTCGGTGGCGACCACGGCCAGCAGCAGGAACACCCAGCACATGCAGATGTTGATCCTGTAGATGGTGTAGCTGATGACGAACAGCATGATGGTCACGTTCACCTGGATCAGGTCGTTTATCACCAGGTGGATGAAGAGTATGTAGCGTGGGTTCATGTAGAACATCTGCAGAAACAGAAGAAGGCTGAAGATCAAGACTCTGAGGTGACGTTAAAAGCCAGTCTTGGTTCTCTGGTTACATAGACGCCAGACGAGAGGCAGATCCGTGTGAGCGTGTTTGACTCAGGAGCTCCAGAAACCTGATGTTTGCAGAAGGTGTGAATGAAGCTCGAGTTGATGTAGTTGATGAAGATCCCCACGACCAGAATGATCACGTTCTTGATCACAGCTTTGGTGAAGGAATCTCGGTACTGTACGATCACGCTCACGTTTGCTGCCGACCCGTTCATCTCTGGACGGGTTTAACTCTGGGACAAGAGACAAGAGACAGGAGACAAGAGACGAGACAGTAGTCAGGAGACAGAAGACAAGAGACAGGAGACAGGAGACAGGAGACAGGAGACGCTGCTGAAGGTCAGAAACAGCCGAGAACAAATGATGAGAGATGAGCAACAGATTCTGCTGGCACACGTTCACAAATGATTCCGTTTCTTTTCTACCATCTGACCAGATTCAGAATGACAAAATGATTTTCATTTGTTCAGAAGTTAAAACATCTCAGCTTTAATTTGGTCCTTACCAGCACCGACAGGAACCACAGCAGCTGCAGGAGGAGCTGCAGGTCTGTGAATGCACCACAGCTGATATCAGCCATTATATACAGCCTGATGATGCATTCAGGGACCCAGAGGAAACACAATCTTTGTTCTTCCTGTCTGGACCAGAAGAAGAGTGAAGATACAAATGTCTGTCTGTCTGTCTGTCTGTCTGTCTGTCTGTCTGTCTGTCTGTCTGTCTGCCTGTCAGGGAACCATGTTACAGGCCTAGACATCCAGGCGTAACCACCGTCTCCTAGGATACAGCAACCCTCAGTCTTCTGTTGAAGTCCCCCCCGAGCAGCTGCACCAGGACCTTGGTCCTAAGGTGGCTCCATCTCTGCTGCCACCACTGTGGCAGAAGCTGGTGATCCAGCCGGGTCCTGGAGGCCTGCAGGAGTGTCGTCAACTTGTCCAGCAAATATAATTGGACAATATTTCAGGTACTTAATAGAGAGCCGATAAAGATGTTGCTGACTGTGGAGCCACAGGCTGCAGCTGCCTCCAGACCCCTGCCTCCAGACCCCTGCCTCCAGACCCCTGCCTCCAGACCCCAACCTCCAGACCCCAGCCTCCAGACCCCAACCTCCAGACCCCTGCCTCCAGACCCCAACCTCCAGACCCCAGCCTCCAGACCCCAGCCTCCAGACCCCTGCCTCCAGACCCTAGCCTCCAGACCCCAACCTCCAGACCCCTGCCTCCAGACCCCAACCTCCAGACCCCTGCCTCCAGACCCCAACCTCCAGACCCCTGCATCCAGACCCATGCCTCCAGACCCCAACCTCCATTCCCCTGCCTCCAGACCCCAACCTCCAGACCCCTGCCTCCAGACCCCAACCTCCAGTCCCCAACCTCCAGACCCCTGCCTCCAGACCCCAACCTCCAGACCCCTGCATCCAGACCCCAACCTCCAGACCCCTGCATCCAGACCCCTGCCTCCAGACCCCAGATTGTGTTGAAGATGATCCGTTGTGTTATAGATCATGTGTTATGTTATAGATCATGTGTTGTGTTATAGATCATCTGTTGTGTTATAGCTCATGTGTTGTGTTATAGATCATCTGTTGTGTTATAGATCATGTGTTGTGTTATAGATCATGTGTTGTGTTATAGATCATCTGTTGTGTTATAGATCATCTGTTGTGTTATAGCTCATGTGTTGTGTTATAGCTCATGTGTTGTGTTATAGATCATCTGTTGTGTTATAGATCATGTGTTGTGTTATAGATCATCTGTTGTGTTATAGATCATCTGTTGTGTTATAGATCTTGTGTTGTGTTATAAATCACCTGTTGTGTTATAGATCATGTGTTGTGTTATAGATCATGTGTTGTGTTATAGATCATCTGTTGTGTTGTGTTATAGATCACCTGTTGTGTTATAGATCATCCGTTGTGTTATAGATCATGTGTTGTGTTATAGATCACCTGTTGTGTTATAGATTAAGATTAAGATTAAGATGAACTTTATTCATCCCCGTGGGGAAATTGAATTATAGTAGCAGCGTATGCAGAGTAAAGAGACAGTGTTATAGATCACCTGTTGTGTTATAGATCATGTGTTGTGTTATAGATCATGTGTTGTGTTATAGATCATGTGTTGTGTTATAGATCATGTGTTGTGTTATAGATCACCTGTTGTGTTATAGATCATCTGTTGTGTTAGAGATCACCTGTTGTGTCATAGATCATGTGTTGTGTTATAGATCATGTGTTGTGTTATAGATCATGTGTTGTGTTATAGATCATCTGTTGTGTTATAGATCATGTGTTGTGTTATAGATCATGTGTTATGTTATAGATCATCTGTTGTGTTATAGCTCATGTGTTGTGTTATAGATCATGTGTTGTGTTATAGATCACCTGTTGTGTTATAGATCATGTGTTGTGTTATAGATCATGTGTTGTGTTATAGATCATGTGTTGTGTTATAGATCATGTGTTGTGTTATAGATCACCTGTTGTGTTATAGATCATCTGTTGTGTTATAGATCATCTGTTGTGTTAGAGATCACCTGTTGTGTCATAGATCATGTGTTGTGTTATAGATCATGTGTTGTGTTGTAGATCATCTGTTGTGTTATAGATCATGTGTTGTGTTATAGATCATCTGTTGTGTTATAGATCATGTGTTATGTTATAGATCATCTGTTGTGTTATAGCTCATGTGTTGTGTTATAGCTCATGTGTTGTGTTATAGATCATGTGTTGTGTTATAGATCACCTGTTGTGTTATAGATCATGTGTTGTGTTATAGATCATGTGTTGTGTTATAGATCATGTGTTGTGTTATAGATCATGTGTTGTGTTATAGATCACCTGTTGTGTTATAGATCATCTGTTGTGTTAGAGATCACCTGTTGTGTCATAGATCATGTGTTGTGTTATAGATCATGTGTTGTGTTGTAGATCATCTGTTGTGTTATAGATCATGTGTTGTGTTATAGATCATCTGTTGTGTTATAGATCATGTGTTGTGTTATAGATCATGTGTTGTGTTATAGATCATCTGTTGTGTTATAGCTGATGTGTTGTGTTATAGATCATGTGTTGTGTTATAGATCACCTGTTGTGTTATAGATCATGTGTTGTGTTATAGATCATGTGTTGTGTTATAGATCATGTGTTGTGTTATAGATCACCTGTTGTGTTATAGATCATGTGTTGTGTTATAGATCATGTGTTGTGTTATAGATCATGTGTTGTGTTATAGATCATCTGTTGTGTTATAGCTCATGTGTTGTGTTATAGATCATGTGTTGTGTTATAGATCATCTGTTGTGTTATAGCTCATGTGTTGTGTTATAGATCACCTGTTGTGTTATAGATCATGTGTTGTGTTATAGATCACCTGTTGTGTTATAGATCACCTGTTGTGTTATAGATCATGTGTTGTGTTGTGTCACCAGAACCAGCGACTGTATCAGGTTTTTCCATCCTGGTCATTTTTGCTGTCCAAACAAGGAAGACCTTCTGAGGACGTGTCTCTGAGGACGTGAGGACATTTTGACTGGTCCTCACAACCTCAACGGACTGTTGGAGGATTCACATCTGGTTTGCGATTGAGGCTTCAGTTGGGTTTAGGACAGGGGTCAGAGGTCAGAGGTCAGGGGTCATGGATCGGGGGTTTAGTTGTGATGGGGAAAGCCTGCGAGCCCTCACAAAGATAGAAGTACGAGGGTGTGTGTCCCCCGTCTTCAGCGAACTTGTGCTTGTCCTGTTGCTGGAGGACTTTTGGGACCTGCTGACATTTGCAGTGATCCTCAGGGTAAACAGGAAGTGATCCTCAGGGTAAACAGGAAGTGATGCGTTTCAGGCCCTCGTTAGGCTCCTCAGTAAAGGTCAGGCGGCAGCATCAGAGGGATCTATTAGACGCGTCTCCTGAGGACTTGTGTCATTTACAGCTGGTTCTAATTAGCCGTGACCTTCTCATCATCTCACCTGTTTTTGTTGATCGTCAAATGTTAACGAGCTTCTCCGACTTTGACAAACAAGGAAAATCTTCTGAGAACAAATTAAGCCACATCCACACTCAGGGCTGCTCGTCTCCTGAATTGGTGACGACGTTGCGTCAGACGCTTGAACAACAGTCGAAAGGTCACCAGCGACAGATGATCAGAAAAGGTCATTTTAAGGTCAGGAGCTGCTGGGGAGACCACACACAGCTGGATCCAGAAACCTTTTTATTGTGTGAGAACTGTAAAAACCACTCAGAACACTTCAGAACCGCTTTGGCTCCTTTCTTTTTAGGCACAGGTGGCAAACTCTGGCCCGTGGGCCTAATTTTGCCCGCAATATAATTATATTTGGCCCGCAAAGCCATACTAATTGACTATTAGAGCTGGCCCATCGGTATTGTTAAAAAGCGCATGTGCTCATACTACAAATACCAGAATTCTCTGATGGTGTTTTGGTGTGAAAATCCACACTCCACATCAGCTGGTGGTGGTAATTCACCAATTTGTGGCTTGCCAACCACCAACAAAGAGAAGGTAGTCATAGCGACCTTTTATGCTAATGCTAATTCTGGCACTACCCCTCTGAAAAATGATTAAAGGCAGAAAATAGGACCTTTCTGAACAGGTCGGAGGCAGAATGTCTGTTTAGATATGTAGACGGACCCGTCTGTCTTGTATGTGGAGCCAATGTTCATTACAAGGAGAACAACAACCGATAACACTATAAAACACAACACCAAGACAAGCACAAACACCTGGAAATGACTCAAAGGCACCAGGAAGTAGAAGAGATGAAAAGGCATCACATTTACATTACATTAACTTACAATGGCAAAACATTACTGTTGGAATTTAAAAGAGAAGAAATGAATCCCAGTGATGTGTTTTTTTTATTTGAATTTTGATTTTGCATGTGTGCAATAATAAATTATATATTGTGTTGTGTTCAGTTGTTGAGCAAAACTAGTTTGGGTCTGTATCAAAAGGTTCCATGTTATAGCTAGAAGAAGATTTTTTCAATAAATATCAATGTTGGCCCGTGACTTTGTCCCAGTTTTGAATTTGGGCCCACTGGGTATTTGAGTTTGACACCTCTGCTCTAAGGGAACAGTCATGAAGACAAGCCTGTGTCTGGGCTTCTACTTTCATCTTTAATGGTTGAGACGAGCTGACCCACCTCCCGGCCCCCCACCCTGACCCGCTACGTCCTTCCTTCCACTGACCTTCAGCTGCTCCTAGCTAACATGTACCTTTTCAGGTACTTCCTGAACGTCGGGTCTCGTAGGCCGTAGATCATGGGACTGGTTGAACGCGGCAGGACCTGGACAACGATATAAGACACGAAGAGAATGTCTGTGGAGTTCTTGGGGAAGAGTTTTTGGAGCAGTTCTCTGAGGGCTGGCGCCAGGTATGAGGCCATGCAGAGCAGCAGCTGGAAGCTGTGCAGGATGATGGTGTTTCTGGCCTTCACCGTGTCTTTGCCTGCTGTTTTTGCCATCAACAAAATTTGAAAGTAGGTGTAAAATATGGTGATCCAGATGATGACCAAGAACAGCGCGTAGGTGACGTCTCTCTTCGTGGTGATGACGTCGAGTGGGAACGCCGTGTGTCTGAGGCAGAAGACCTGAGAATGAACGATGGTCAGATGCTCTGTGGCCAACGTGATGACCAGGTCAGACGTGGCCGAGACCGTGGTGGTCGTCCACATCAGCAGGATCAACGTCAACGTTCTCTTGATGGTCCAAACTTGGAGATGGTGAAGCGGGAAGCAGACGGCGCTGTAGCACTCCAGGGCCATGCAGGCCAGGTTCAGGGGCGAGTTCTCGGTGGCGACCACGGCCAGCAGCATGAACATCCAGCACATGCAGATGTTGATCCTGTAGATGGTGTAGCTGATGACGAACAGCATGATGGTCACGTTCACCAGGATCAGGTCGTTCATCACCAGGTGGATGAAGAGTATGTAGCGTGGGTTCATGTAGAACATCTGCAGAAACAGAAGAAGGCTGAAGATCAAGACTCTGAGGTGACGTTAAAAGCCAGTCTTGGTTCTCTGGTTACAGAGACGCCAGACGAGAGGCAGATCCGTGTGAGCGTGTTTGACTGAGGAGCTCCAGAAACCTGATGTTTGCAGAAGGTGTGAATGAGGCTTGAGTTGATGTAGTTGAGGAAGATCCCCACGACCAGAATGATCACGTTCTTGATCACAGCTTTGGTGAAGGAATCTCGGTACTGTACGATCATGCTCACGTTTGCTGCCGACCCGTTCATCTCTGGACGGGTTTAACTCTGGGACAAGAGACAGGAGACAGGAGACAAGAGACAATAGACAGGAGACAAGAGACAGAAGACAAGAGACAGGAGACAGGAGACAGGAGACGCTGCTGAAGGTCAGAAACAGCCGAGGACAAATGATGAGAGATGAGCAGCAGATTCTGCTGGCACACGTTCACAAATGATTCCTTTCTTTTCTACCATCTGACCAGATTCACAATGACAAAATGATTTTTATTTGTTCAGAAGTTAAAACATCTCAGCTTTAATTTGGTCCTCACCAGCATCCACAGGAACCTCAGCAGCTGCAGGAGGAACTGCAGGTCTGTGAATGCACCACAGCAGATATCAGCCATTATATACAGCCTGATGATGCATTCAGGGACCCAGAGGAAACACAATCTTTGTTCTTCCTGTCTGGACCAGAAGAAGAGTGAAGATACAAATGTCTGTCTGTGTGTCTGTCTGTCTGTCTGTCTGTCTGTCTGTCTGTCTGTCTGTCTGTCTGCCTGTCAGGGAACCATGTTACAGGCCTAGACATCCAGGCGTAACCACCGTCTCCTAGGATACAGCAACCCTCAGTCTTCTGTTGAAGTCCCCCCCGAGCAGCTGCACCAGGACCTTGGTCCTAAGGTGGCTCCATCTCTGCTGCCACTACTGTGGCAGAAGCTGGTGATCCAGCCGGGTCCTGGAGGCCTGCAGGAGTGTCGTCAACTTGTCCAGCAAATATAATTGGACAATATATCAGGTACTTAATAGAGAGCCGATAAAGATGTTGCTGACTGTGGAGCCACAGGCTGCAGCTGCCTCCAGACCCCTGCCTCCAGACCCCAACCTCCAGACCCCTGCCTCCAGACCCCAACCTCCAGACCCCAGCCTCCAGACCCCAACCTCCAGACCCCTGCCTCCAGACCCCAACCTCCAGACCCCAGCCTCCAGACCCCAGCCTCCAGACCCCTGCCTCCAGACCCTAGCCTCCAGACCCCAACCTCCAGACCCCTGCCTCCAGACCCCAACCTCCAGACCCCTGCCTCCAGACCCCAACCTCCAGACCCCTGCATCCAGACCCATGCCTCCAGACCCCAACCTCCATTCCCCTGCCTCCAGACCCCAACCTCCAGACCCCTGCCTCCAGACCCCAACCTCCAGTCCCCAACCTCCAGACCCCTGCCTCCAGACCCCAACCTCCAGACCCCTGCCTCCAGACCCCAACCTCCAGACCCCTGCATCCAGACCCCAACCTCCAGACCCCTGCATCCAGACCCCAGATTGTGTTGAAGATGATCCGTTGTGTTATAGATCATGTGTTATGTTATAGATCATGTGTTGTGTTATAGATCATCTGTTGTGTTATAGCTCATGTGTTGTGTTATAGATCATCTGTTGTGTTATAGATCATGTGTTGTGTTATAGATCATGTGTTGTGTTATAGATCATCTGTTGTGTTATAGATCATCTGTTGTGTTATAGATCACCTGTTGTGTTATAGATCATATGTTGTGGTATAGATCATCTGTTGTGTTATAGATCATCTGTTGTGTTATAGATCATGTGTTGTGTTATAGATCATGTGTTGTGTTATAGATCATCTGTTGTGTTATAGATCATCCGTTGTGTTATAGATCATCTGTTGTGTTATAGATCATGTGTTGTGTTATAGATCATCTGTTGTGTTATAGATCATCTGTTGTGTTATAGATCTTGTGTTGTGTTATAAATCACCTGTTGTGTTATAGATCATGTGTTGTGTTATAGATCATGTGTTGTGTTATAGATCATCTGTTGTGTTGTGTTATAGATCACCTGTTGTGTTATAGATCATCCGTTGTGTTATAGATCATGTGTTGTGTTATAGATCACCTGTTGTGTTATAGATTAAGATTAAGATTAAGATGAACTTTATTCATCCCCGTGGGGAAATTGAATTATAGTAGCAGCGTATGCAGAGTAAAGAGACAGTGTTATAGATCACCTGTTGTGTTATAGATCATGTGTTGTGTTATAGATCATGTGTTGTGTTATAGATCATGTGTTGTGTTATAGATCATGTGTTGTGTTATAGATCATGTGTTGTGTTATAGATCACCTGTTGTGTTATAGATCATCTGTTGTGTTATAGATCATGTGTTGTGTTATAGATCATCTGTTGTGTTATAGCTCATGTGTTGTGTTATAGATCATGTGTTGTGTTATAGATCATCTGTTGTGTTATAGCTCATGTGTTGTGTTATAGATCACCTGTTGTGTTATAGATCATGTGTTGTGTTATAGATCACCTGTTGTGTTATAGATCACCTGTTGTGTTATAGATCATGTGTTGTGTTGTGTCACCAGAACCAGCGACTGTATCAGGTTTTTCCATCCTGGTCATTTTTGCTGTCCAAACAAGGAAGACCTTCTGAGGACGTGTCTCTGAGGACGTGAGGACATTTTGACTGGTCCTCACAACCTCAACGGACTGTTGGAGGATTCACATCTGGTTTGCGATTGAGGCTTCAGTTGGGTTTAGGACAGGGGTCAGAGGTCAGAGGTCAGGGGTCATGGATCGGGGGTTTAGTTGTGATGGGGAAAGCCTGCGAGCCCTCACAAAGATAGAAGTACGAGGGTGTGTGTCCCCCGTCTTCAGCGAACTTGTGCTTGTCCTGTTGCTGGAGGACTTTTGGGACCTGCTGACATTTGCAGTGATCCTCAGGGTAAACAGGAAGTGATCCTCAGGGTAAACAGGAAGTGATGCGTTTCAGGCCCTCGTTAGGCTCCTCAGTAAAGGTCAGGCGGCAGCATCAGAGGGATCTATTAGACGCGTCTCCTGAGGACTTGTGTCATTTACAGCTGGTTCTAATTAGCCGTGACCTTCTCATCATCTCACCTGTTTTTGTTGATCGTCAAATGTTAACGAGCTTCTCCGACTTTGACAAACAAGGAAAATCTTCTGAGAACAAATTAAGCCACATCCACACTCAGGGCTGCTCGTCTCCTGAATTGGTGACGACGTTGCGTCAGACGCTTGAACAACAGTCGAAAGGTCACCAGCGACAGATGTTCAGAAAAGGTCATTTTAAGGTCAGGAGCTGCTGGGGAGACCACACACAGCTGGATCCAGAAACCTTTTTATTGTGTGAGAACTGTAAAAACCACTCAGAACACTTCAGAACCGCTTTGGCTCCTTTCTTTTTAGGCACAGGTGGCAAACTCTGGCCCGTGGGCCTAATTTTGCCCGCAATATAATTATATTTGGCCCGCAAAGCCATTCCAATTGACTATTAGAGCTGGCCCATCGGTATTGTTAAAAAGCGCATGTGCTCATACTACAAATACCAGAATTCTCTGATGGTGTTTTGGTGTGAAAATCCACACTCCACATCAGCTGGTGGTGGTAATTCACCAATTTGTGGCTTGCCAACCACCAACAAAGAGAAGGTAGTCATAGCGACCTTATATGCTAATGCTAATTCTGGCACTACCCCTCTGAAAAATGATTAAAGGCAGAAAATAGGACCTTTCTGAACAGGTCGGAGGCAGAATGTCTGTTTAGATATGTAGACGGACCCGTCTGTCTTGTATGTGGAGCCAATGTTCATTACAAGGAGAACAACAACCGATAACACTATAAAACACAACACCAAGACAAGCACAAACACCTGGAAATGACTCAAAGGCACCAGGAAGTAGAAGAGATGAAAAGGCATCACATTTACATTACATTAACTTACAATGGCAAAACATTACTGTTGGAATTTAAAAGAGAAGAAATGAATCCCAGTGATGTGTTTTTTTTATTTGAATTTTGATTTTGCATGTGTGCAATAATAAATTATATATTGTGTTGTGTTCAGTTGTTGAGCAAAACTAGTTTGGGTCTGTATCAAAAGGTTCCGTGTTATAGCTAGAAGAAGATTTTTTCAATAAATATCAATGTTGGCCCGTGACTTTGTCCCAGTTTTGAATTTGGGCCCACTGGGTATTTGAGTTTGACACCTCTGCTCTAAGGGAACAGTCATGAAGACAAGCCTGTGTCTGGGCTTCTACTTTCATCTTTAATGGTTGAGACGAGCTGACCCACCTCCCGGCCCCCCACCCTGACCCGCTACGTCCTTCCTTCCACTGACCTTCAGCTGCTCCTAGCTAACATGTACCTTTTCAGATACTTCCTGAACGTCGGGTCTCGTAGGCCGTAGATCATGGGACTGGTTGAACGCGGCAGGACCTGGACAACGATATAAGACACGAAGAGAATGTCTGTGGAGTTCTTGGGGAAGAGTTTTTGGAGCAGTTCTCTGAGGGCTGGCGCCAGGTATGAGGCCATGCAGAGCAGCAGCTGGAAGCTGTGCAGGATGATGGTGTTTCTGGCCTTCACCGTGTCTTTGCCTGCTGTTTTTGCCATCAACAAAATTTGAAAGTAGGTGTAAAATATGGTGATCCAGATGATGACCAAGAACAGCGCGTAGGTGACGTCTCTCTTCGTGGTGATGACGTCGAGTGGGAACGCCGTGTGTCTGAGGCAGAAGACCTGAGAATGAACGATGGTCAGATGCTCTGTGGCCAACGTGATGACCAGGTCAGACGTGGCCGAGACCGTGGTGGTCGTCCACATCAGCAGGATCAACGTCAACGTTCTCTTGATGGTCCAAACTTGGAGATGGTGAAGCGGGAAGCAGACGGCGCTGTAGCACTCCACGGCCATGCAGGCCAGGTTCAGGGGCGAGTTCTCGGTGGCGACCACGGCCAGCAGCATGAACACCCAGCACATGCAGATGTTGATCCTGTAGATGGTGTAGCTGATGACGAACAGCATGATGGTCACGTTCACCAGGATCAGGTCGTTCATCACCAGGTGGATGAAGAGTATGTAGCGTGGGTTCATGTAGAACATCTGCAGAAACAGAAGAAGGCTGAAGATCAAGACTCTGAGGTGACGTTAAAAGCCAGTCTTGGTTCTCTGGTTACAGAGACGCCAGACGAGAGGCAGATCCGTGTGAGCGTGTTTGACTCAGGAGCTCCAGAAACCTGATGTTTGCAGAAGGTGTGAATGAGGCTTGAGTTGATGTAGTTGAGGAAGATCCCCACGACCAGAATGATCACGTTCTTGATCACAGCTTTGGTGAAGGAATCTCGGTACTGTACGATCACGCTCACGTTTGCTGCCGACCCGTTCATCTCTGGACGGGTTTAACTCTGGGACAAGAGACAGGAGACAAGAGACAATAGACAGGAGACAAGAGACAGAAGACAAGAGACAGGAGACAGGAGACGCTGCTGAAGGTCAGAAACAGCCGAGGACAAATGATGAGAGATGAGCAGCAGATTCTGCTGGCACACGTTCACAAATGATTCCTTTCTTTTCTACCATCTGACCAGATTCACAATGACAAAATGATTTTTATTTGTTCAGAAGTTAAAACATCTCAGCTTTAATTTGGTCCTTACCAGCACCGACAGGAACCACAGCAGCTGCAGGAGGAGCTGCAGGTCTGTGAATGCACCACAGCAGATATCAGCCATTATATACAGCCTGATGATGCATTCAGGGACCCAGAGGAAACACAATCTTTGTTCTTCCTGTCTGGACCAGAAGAAGAGTGAAGATACAAATGTCTGTCTGTGTGTCTGTCTGTCTGTCTGTCTGTCTGTCTGTCTGTCTGTCTGTCTGTCTGTCTGTCTGTCTGTCTGCCTGTCAGGGAACCATGTTACAGGCCTAGACATCCAGGCGTAACCACCGTCTCCTAGGATACAGCAACCCTCAGTCTTCTGTTGAAGTCCCCCCCGAGCAGCTGCACCAGGACCTTGGTCCTAAGGTGGCTCCATCTCTGCTGCCACCACTGTGGCAGAAGCTGGTGATCCAGCCGGGTCCTGGAGGCCTGCAGGAGTGTCGTCAGCTTGTCCAGCAAATATAATTGGACAATATTTCAGGTACTTAATAGAGAGCCGATAAAGATGTTGCTGACTGTGGAGCCACAGGCTGCAGCTGCCTCCAGACCCCTGCCTCCAGACCCCTGCCTCCAGACCCCTGCCTCCAGACCCCAGCCTCCAGACCCCAACCTCCAGACCCCTGCCTCCAGACCCCAACCTCCAGACCCCTGCCTCCAGACCCCAACCTCCAGACCCCTGCATCCAGACCCATGCCTCCAGACCCCAACCTCCAGACCCCAACCTCCAGACCCCTGCCGTCAGTCTCCGTCCTCCAGACCCTGCCTCCAGTCCCCTGCCTCCAGACCCCAACCTCCAGACCCCTGCCGTCAGTCCCTGTCCTCCAGACCCTGCCTCTAGACCCCAGCCTCCAGACCCCAACCTCCAGACCCCTGCCTCCAGTCCCCAACCTCCAGACCCCTGCCTCCAGTCCCCTTCCTCCTGTCCCCTGCCTCCAGACCCCAACCTCTAGACCCCAGCCTCCAGACCCCAGATTGTGTTATAGATCATGTGTTGTGTTATGGATCATCTGTTGTGTTATAGATCATCTGTTGTGTTATAGATCATGTGTTGTGTTATAGATCATCTGTTGTGTTATAGATCATGTGTTGTGTTATAGATCATGTGTTGTGTTATAGATCATCTGTCGTGTTATAGCTCATGTGTTGTGTTATAGCTCATGTGTTGTGTTATAGATCATGTGTTGTGTTATAGATCACCTGTTGTGTTATAGATCACCTGTTGTGTTATAGATCATGTGTTATGTTATAGATCATCTGTCGTGTTATAGCTCATGTGTTGTGTTATAGATCACGTGTTGTGTTATAAATCATGTGTTGTGTTATAGATCACCTGTTGTGTTATAGATCATGTGTTGTGTTATAGATCACCTGTCGTGTTATAGCTCATGTGTTGTGTTATAGATCACCTGTTGTGTTATAGATCATGTGTTGTGTTATAGATCACCTGTCGTGTTATAGCTCATGTGTTGTGTTATAGATCACGTGTTGTGTTATAAATCATGTGTTGTGTTATAGATCACCTGTTGTGTTATAGATCATGTGTTGTGTTATAGATCACCTGTTGTGTTATAGATCATGTGTTGTGTTATAGATCATGTGTTGTGTTATAGATCACCTGTTGTGTTATAGATCACCTGTTGTGTTATAGATCATGTGTTGTGTTATAGATCACCTGTTGTGTTATAGATCACCTGTTGTGTTATAGATCATCTGTTGTGTTATAGATCACCTGTTGTGTTATAGATCATGTGTTGTGTTGTGTCACCAGAACCAGCGACTGTATCAGGTTTTTCCATCCTGGTCATTTTTGCTGTCCAAACAAGGAAGACCTTCTGAGGACGTGTCTCTGAGGACGTGAGGACATTTTGACTGGTCCTCACAACCTCAACGGACTGTTGGAGGATTCACATCTGGTTTGCGATTGAGGCTTCAGTTGGGTTTAGGACAGGGGTCAGAGGTCAGAGGTCAGGGGTCATGGATCGGGGGTTTAGTTGTGATGGGGAAAGCCTGCGAGCCCTCACAAAGATAGAAGTACGAGGGTGTGTGTGTCCCGTCTTCAGCGAACTTGTGCTTGTCCTGTTGCTGGAGGACTTTTGGGACCTGCTGACATTTGCAGTGATCCTCAGGGTAAACAGGAAGTGATCCTCAGGGTAAACAGGAAGTGATCCGTTTCAGGCCCTCGTTAGGCTCCTCAGTAAAGGTCAGGCGGCAGCATCAGAGGGATCTATTAGACGCGTCTCCTGAGGACTTGTGTCATTTACAGCTGGTTCTAATTAGCCGTGACCTTCTCATCATCTCACCTGTTTTTGTTGATCGTCAAATGTTAACGAGCTTCTCCGACTTTGACAAACAAGGAAAATCTTCTGAGAACAAATTAAGCCACATCCACACTCAGGGCTGCTCGTCTCCTGAATTGGTGACGACGTTGCGTCAGACGCTTGAACAACAGTCGAAAGGTCACCAGCGACAGATGATCAGAAAAGGTCATTTTAAGGTCAGGAGCTGCTGGGGAGACCACACACAGCTGGATCCAGAAACCTTTTTATTGTGTGAGAACTGTAAAAACCACTCAGAACACTTCAGAACCGCTTTGGCTCCTTTCTTTTTAGGCACAGGTGGCAAACTTTGGCCCGTGGGCCTAATTTTGTCCGCAATATAATTATATTTGGCCCGCAAAGCCATTCCAATTGACTATTAGAGCTGGCCCATCGGTATTGTTAAAAAGCGCATGTGCTCATACTACAAATACCAGAATTCTCTGATGGTGTTTTGGTGTGAAAATCCACACTCCACATCAGCTGGTGGTGGTAATTCACCAATTTGTGGCTTGCCAACCACCAACAAAGAGAAGGTAGTCATAGCGACCTTATATGCTAATGCTAATTCTGGCACTACCCCTCTGAAAAATGATTAAAGGCAGAAAATAGGACCTTTCTGAACAGGTCGGAGGCAGAATGTCTGTTTAGATATGTAGACGGACCCGTCTGTCTTGTATGTGGAGCCAATGTTCATTACAAGGAGAACAACAACCGATAACACTATAAAACACAACACCAAGACAAGCACAAACACCTGGAAATGACTCAAAGGCACCAGGAAGTAGAAGAGATGAAAAGGCATCACATTTACATTACATTAACTTACAATGGCAAAACATTACTGTTGGAATTTAAAAGAGAAGAAATGAATCCCAGTGATGTGTTTTTTTTATTTGAATTTCGATTTTGCATGTGTGCAATAATAAATTATATATTGTGTTGTGTTCAGTTGTTGAGCAAAACTAGTTTGGGTCTGTATCAAAAGGTTCCGTGTTATAGCTAGAAGAAGATTTTTTCAATAAATATCAATGTTGGCCCGTGACTTTGTCCCAGTTTTGAATTTGGGCCCACTGGGTATTTGAGTTTGACACCTCTGCTCTAAGGGAACAGTCATGAAGACAAGCCTGTGTCTGGGCTTCTACTTTCATCTTTAATGGTTGAGACGAGCCGACCCACCTCCCGGCCCCCCACCCTGACCCGCTACGTCCTTCCTTCCACTGACCTTCAGCTGCTCCTAGCTAACATGTACCTTTTCAGGTACTTCCTGAACGTCGGGTCTCGTAGGCCGTAGATCATGGGACTGGTCGAACGCGGCAGGACCTGGACAACGATATAAGACACGAAGAGAATGTCTGTGGAGTTCTTGGGGAAGAGTTTTTTAAGCAGGTCTTTGAGGGCTGGCGCCAGGTACGAGGCCATGCAGAGCAGCAGCTGGAAGCTGTGCAGGATGATGGTGTTTCTGGCCTTCACCGTGTCTTTGCCTGCTGTTTTTGCCGTCAACAAAATTTGAAAGTAGGTGTAAAATATGGTGATCCAGATGATGACCAAGAACAGCGCGTAGGTGACGTCTCTCTTCGTGGTGATGACGTCGAGTGGGAACGCCGTGTGTCTGAGGCAGAAGACCTGAGAATGAACGATGGTCAGATGCTCTGTGGCCAACGTGATGACCAGGTCAGACGTGGCCGAGACCGTGGTGGTCGTCCACATCAGCAGGATCAACGTCAACGTTCTCCTGATGGTCCAAACTTGGAGATGGTGAAGCGGGAAGCAGACGGCGCTGTAGCACTCCAGGGCCATGCAGGCCAGGTTCAGGGGCGAGTTCTCGGTGGCGACCACGGCCAGCAGCAGGAACACCCAGCACATGCAGATGTTGATCCTGTAGATGGTGTAGCTGATGACGAACAGCATGATGGTCACGTTCACCTGGATCAGGTCGTTTATCACCAGGTGGATGAAGAGTATGTAGCGTGGGTTCATGTAGAACATCTGCAGAAACAGAAGAAGGCTGAAGATCAAGACTCTGAGGTGACGTTAAAAGCCAGTCTTGGTTCTCTGGTTACAGAGACGCCAGACGAGAGGCAGATCCGTGTGAGCGTGTTTGACTCAGGAGCTCCAGAAACCTGATGTTTGCAGAAGGTGTGAATGAGGCTCAAGTTGATGTAGTTGATGAAGATCCCCACGACCAGAATGATCACGTTCTTGATCACAGCTTTGGTGAAGGAATCTCGGAACTGTACGATCACGCTCACGTTTGCTGCAGACCCGTTCATCTCTGGACGGGTTTAACTCTGGGACAGGAGACAAGAGACAGGAGACAAGAGACGAGACAGTAGTCAGGAGACAGAAGACAAGAGACAGGAGACAGGAGACAGGAGACAGGAGACAGGAGACAGGAGACGCTGCTGAAGGTCAGAAACAGCCGAGAACAAATGATGAGAGATGAGCAGCAGATTCTGCTGGCACACGTTCACAAATGATTCCTTTCTTTTCTACCATCTGACCAGATTCAGAATGACAAAATGATTTTTATTTGTTCAGAAGTTAAAACATCTCAGCTTTAATTTGGTCCTTACCAGCACCGACAGGAACCACAGCAGCTGCAGGAGGAGCTGCAGGTCTGTGAATGCACCACAGCAGATATCAGCCATTATATACAGCCTGATGATGCATTCAGGGACCCAGAGGAAACACAATCTTTGTTCTTCCTGTCTGGACCAGAAGAAGAGTGAAGATACAAATGTCTGTCTGTCTGTCTGTCTGTCTGTCTGTCTGTCTGTCTGTCTGTCTGTCTGTCTGTCTGTCTGTCTGTATGTCTGCCTCCAGACCCACCCTCCATACCCCAGCCTCCAGACCCCTGCCTCCAGACCCCTGCCTCCAGACCACTGCCTCCAGACCCACCCTCCAGACCCCAGCCTCCAGACCCACCCTCCAGACCCCAGCCTCCAGACCACTGCCTCCAGACCCACCCTCCAGACCCCAGCCTCCAGACCCACCCTCCAGACCCCAGCCTCCAGACCACTGCCTCCAGACCCCACCCTCCAGACCCCTGCCTCCAGACCCCTGCCTCCAGACCCAGCCTCCAGACCCACCCTCCAGACCCCAGCCTCCAGACCCACCCTCCAGACCCCAGCCTCCAGACCCACCCTCCAGACCCCAGCCTCCAGACCACTGCCTCCAGACCCCACCCTCCAGACCCCTGCCTCCAGACCCCTGCCTCCAGACCCAGCCTCCAGACCCACCCTCCAGACCCCAGCCTCCAGACCCACCCTCCAGACCCCAGCCTCCAGACCACTGCCTCCAGACCCACCCTCCAGACCCCAGCCTCCAGACCCCTGCCTCCAGACCCCAGCTTCCAGACCCAGCCTCCAGACCCAGCCTCCAGACCCCTGCCTCCAGACCCCAGCCTCCAGACCCACCCTCCAGACCCCAGCCTCCAGACCCACCCTCCAGACCCCAGCCTCCAGACCACTGCCTCCAGACCCCAGCCTCCAGACCCCAGCCTCCAGACCACTGCCTCCAGACCCCAGCCTCCAGACCCCAGCCTCCAGACCACTGCCTCCCGACCCAGCCTCCAGACCCCTGCCTCCAGACCCCTGCCTCCAGACCCCAGCCTCCAGACCCCAGCCTTCAGAACCAGCCTCCAGACCCACCCTCCAGACCCCAGCCTCCAGACCACTGCCTCCAGACCCCAGCCTCCAGACCCCAGCCTCCAGACCACTGCCTCCAGACCCCAGCCTCCAGACCACTGCCTCCAGACCCAGCCTCCAGACCCCTGCCTCCAGACCCTGCCTCCAGACCCCTGTCTTCAGACCCAGCCTCTAGACCCAGCCTCCAGACCCCAGCCTCCAGACCCCAGCCTTCAGAACCAGCCTCCAGACCCCTGCCTTGGTCGGATCAATGGGAAGCTGATCGTTCTCTTCAGAAGGGCGATCTGGTCCTCCAAAGGTGGAAATAAAATAACAAATCAACCATCACTGT
>NC_042303.1:18859106-18881606 GCF_901000725.2 Takifugu rubripes | reverse complement strand
TTGTGTTATAGATCATGTGTGTGTTATAGATCATGTGTTTGTGTTATAGATCACCTGTTGTGTTATAGATCATGTGTTTGTGTTATAGATCATGTGTTGTGTTATAGATCACCTGTTGTGTTATAGATCACCTGTTGTGTTATAGATCATGTGTTGTGTTATAGATCACCTGTTGTGTTATAGATCATGTGTTGTGTTATAGATCATGTGTTGTGTTATAGATCACCTGTTGTGTTATAGATCACCTGTTGTGTTATAGATCATGTGTTGTGTTGTGTCACCAGAACCAGCGACTGTATCAGGTTTTTCCATCCTGGTCATTTTTGCTGTCCAAACAAGGAAGACCTTCTGAGGACGTGTCTCTGAGGACGTGAGGACATTTTGACTGGTCCTCACAACCTCAACGGACTGTTGGAGGATTCACATCTGGTTTGCGATTGAGGCTTCAGTTGGGTTTAGGACAGGGGTCAGAGGTCAGAGGTCAGGGGTCATGGATCGGGGGTTTAGTTGTGATGGGGAAAGCCTGCGAGCCCTCACAAAGATAGAAGTACGAGGGTGTGTGTCCCCCGTCTTCAGCGAACTTGTGCTTGTCCTGTTGCTGGAGGACTTTTGGGACCTGCTGACATTTGCAGTGATCCTCAGGGTAAACAGGAAGTGATCCTCAGGGTAAACAGGAAGTGATGCGTTTCAGGCCCTCGTTAGGCTCCTCAGTAAAGGTCAGGCGGCAGCATCAGAGGGATCTATTAGACGCGTCTCCTGAGGACTTGTGTCATTTACAGCTGGTTCTAATTAGCCGTGACCTTCTCATCATCTCACCTGTTTTTGTTGATCGTCAAATGTTAACGAGCTTCTCCGACTTTGACAAACAAGGAAAATCTTCTGAGAACAAATTAAGCCACATCCACACTCAGGGCTGCTCGTCTCCTGAATTGGTGACGACGTTGCGTCAGACGCTTGAACAACAGTCGAAAGGTCACCAGCGACACCAGGAACATGAAAGGAACCTTCACAGGTCTTTTGATCGACAGCTGACTCTCTTTTGGGCTCATAAAATAGGTTCTTACTTCCTAATTTAACTTAATAAAGTTTGATAACTTCAGGTCAGGATGGGCGACCATGTTGTTGATGAGACTGGAGCAGCTGGTCCCCCTGGAGCTGGTTCACCAGGACCAACATCGGTTCTCCTTCACTCCTGGGAGCTTCTGGTCCCAGACCTTCACCCTCAGACCCCCCCAACCCAACTTCTGTCATCAGATGGGTGTCCTTCAACCTGCAGCAGGTTTATGTTTGGAAATGATGAGATCAGACCGTCCAACCACCGTCCAACCCTCACCCAGCTACTGTCCAACCACCGTCCAACCACGTCCAACCACGTCCAACCACCGTCCAACCACGTCCAACCACCGTCCAACCACGTCCAACCACCGTCCAACCACGTCCAACCACCATCCAACCACCGTCCAACCATCACCCAGCTACCGTCCAACCACGTCCAACCACCGTCCAACCACGTCCAACCACCATCCAACCACCGTCCAACCACGTCCAACCACCGTCCAACCACCGTCCAACCACGTCCAACCACCGTCCAACCACGTCCAACCACCATCCAACCACCGTCCAACCACGTCCAACCACCGTCCAACCACCGTCCAACCACGTCCAACCACCGTCCAACCACGTCCAACCACCATCCAACCACCGTCCAACCACGTCCAACCACTATCCAACCACAGTCCAACCACCGTCTATCTATCTATCTATCTGTCTATCTATCTATCTATCTATCTATCTATCTATCTATCTATCTATCTATCTATCTATCTATCTATCTATCTATCTATCTATCTATCTATCTATCTATCTCCTCACATTAATGTTAACGAGGTTTTCATTCATTCATTACAGACTTTTAAAAAGTGAAATCTGAAGTTTGATGCAAGTTTTCGTGAAAAGATTTATTGTTCATCTTATTACAGATTTATGAGAGTACAAGAGGTCACACAGACACGATGATTAAAGCAGGTATGGAGGGATACATTTAATATTTTATACAGAAACTAACCAAGACGATGCCCCAGCCGTCGCCGTGGTGACCGATTCAGTCAGTGGCTGTTAGGTTGACAGAAATAGGACAGATTATTGCTAACAGCTGTGGTTTCTTTCTTTAGCTTTACTGATGTGGAGTAATTGGATTCAATAACAATAATAATAATAATAATAATAATAATAATAATAATAATAATGAATCCGATGATCCTGAACAGGACGGACGAACGAACGGCTGTGCAGAGCTCAGCTCTTTGTCCCCTCGATTGTCGCCTGTGAAAAAACACGATGAGAAACACAGGATATTTACACATGGTTGAGAGCAGAACCGTTTGACCTCTGACCTCCTGCAGTTTCAGGTCAGGAACGATAAAAACATGGTTGCTCTTTTTCAGCATCAAACTCAACATTGAGCGAGTCTGTTTTCTTCTGCTGAGATTAAATGAGGGATCAGCCGGTCTCTCTGTAGTTCTGCTGCTTAGATGCAGATTTGATCATTAAAAACATCATTTATTTAGATTAACATCATCCTTTTGAACAAAAACCACAGTGGCTGCATTGACTTTGTTCCTTGGGTGGAAGCGCTGCTCATTTTTAATGGATCTTCCTGGATTTTGTTTCCTGCGCTTCCTGTCCTGTTTACTTCCGGTTTACTTCCTGTTGAGGAGGTCACTTCCTGGAGAGAAGCTGGTTCTCTAACTGTTCCAAACGAGAAGTCATTCCAGCCAGTGAACAGGTTGTTAAGGCTAATTTCCAGGGTGATGAGGATGTGGATGTATGTATGTGTGTGTATATATATATGAATTTTATTTAATTTTTTAATTTAGTTTTTCATTTTGGGGGGAACTTTAGTCATGATAGGATATATTTCTGTGTGAGCTGCTCCAGGCTGCTCATGGTGGCCTGCTGGAACTCCACCAGACTCTCACAGGCACAAGGATCCTTCACCTCCAGCTCTCCCTGACTCTCCTCTGCAGCAGGAGACAGAAAAGATGTCAGAAGAGACAACGTATCATCCTAATTTAATCATTTTCCCCGAGGAAAACCTCCACACAGCTCAAACAGCAAAGTGTTATTCTCACCTGTGGCCACTAGATGGAGACAAAGGAAGAACTTTCAAAGGTTTCAATGAATCTTGACTAAAAAGTCTGAGAACATCATCAGGACTGTTTCCTGTCACCTAATAACAATTTGAATTATTCAAAGGTCTCCTGGGTCGTTATAATTCCATTATAATTAAAGAAGATTCTATTAACGTCTCATTAATCTGAGACACTGATTGGCCAGTTTGAGAACCTGTGATAATGAGGTCATTGGAGTGGGCGTGGCCTACGTGGATGGTTAATGTCACTGTTATATTGAAATGTTAGCGGTTCAGGTTGGGGTTGTGTGGGTCGGATCTACCCGGGCACACGTTGAGTTTCAGGGTCTCCGCGATGGTGCTGATGGCGCTGAAGTCGGCAGTGTAGTAGAAATGTTTCTCCACTGGATCTGAAGCAATCTCACGAAGTTCATCTTCCACAGCTTTGCCGACGCCCACAGCGTACATGGTGACACCTGCACACGGAGACGCACGTCACCACGGACCTGCTGAGACCTGCGTCAGGCCAGACTGGACCAGACCAGGTCTCCAGGTTCTAACCTTCTACCCAGTCTCACCGGCTTCTTTGGCCTTCTTGGCGTACTCTGTGATGTCATCCTGGGAGCGTCCATCTGTGAAGACCAGTCCGATTCGGGGGATGTTGTGTTTGGCAGGACGGGCGCCCTCCGCCTCCGAGAAGCTGTTCTCCAGCATGTGTTTGAGGGCCAGGCCGGTCATGGTGCCCTTCTCCATGTATTCAACCTAAACAAGGTCACAAAGGTACCAGAACAGAGCCAATCAGCGCCTGTTGCTAATGCTAACTAGCTGCAGCCCGTCTCTTGTGTGGTCCGTGGAATCATCTGACTTGAGACGGATCCGGAGGGATCCGGGGGGATCCGGAGGGATCCGGGGGGATCCTCACCTTCATGACAGCAGCCTTGATGTCATCGGCTGTGTGGTACATGTTGAGAGGGAACTCTGTCCTGACGCGGCTGGAGTACTGGACCAGACCCACTCTGGTCCCCCGAGGAGACACATCCAGGGAGTCCACCACCTGCAGCAGGACACGGTGGTGAAATCCGCTGGTTCAGGCGTCATTCGGACCCACACGTGATCTCAGCGTTGCTCACCTGGTTGACAAACTTCTTGACCAGCTCAAAGTTTTGAGGACGAACACTTTTGGACCCATCGATCAGGAGAACCAGGTCAATGTTGGCAGATCTGCAGGCTGAAGACAAGAGAGAGTGTGAGGGTGACGCCACCGTCGGCCCGACGCAGCGGCACCACCGTCGGCCCGACGCAGCGGCACCACGGCCCGACGCAGCGGCACCACCACGGCCCGACGCAGCGGCACCGCCGTCGGCCCGACGCAGCGGCACCGCCGTCGGCCCGACGCAGCGGCACCGCCGTCGGCCCGACGCAGCGGCACCGCCGTCGGCCCGACGCAGCGGCACCACCGTCGGCCCGACGCAGCGGCACCACGGCCCGACGCAGCGGCACCACGGCGGCGGGACGGAGCGGCACCACGGCGGCCCGACGCAGCGGCACCACGGCGGCGGGACGCAGCGGCACCACGGCCCGACGCAGCGGCACCACCGTCGGCCCGACGCAGCGGCACCACGGCCCGACGCAGCGGCACCACGGCGGCGGGACGCAGCGGCACCACGGCCCGACGCAGCGGCACCACGGCCCGACGCAGCGGCACCACGGCCCAACACAGCGGCACCACGGCGGCGGGACGGAGCGGCACCACGGCGGCGGGACACTCACCGCCACAGCTCCGGCCGTCCTCCTGCAGCGAGCGTCCCTCTGGACAGACGCAGTAATACGAGCCTGGCGTGCTCACACACTGGTGCTCACAGCCGTGTCCCACCGAGTTACACAGGTCCATGTCTGCAAACACACACACACACACACACGGTCACACACACACACACACACACACACGGTCACACACACACACACACACACACGGTCACACACACACGGTCACACACACACACACACACACACGGTCACACACACACGGTCACACACACACGGTCACACACACACACACACACACACACACACACACACACACACACACACACGGTCACACACACACGGTCACACACACACGGTCACACACACACACACACACACACACTCACTCGTGCACGTCTGCTGGTCACTGTTGAGGCGGAATCCTGGGTTGCAGCTGCAGGTGAAGGAGCCAGGAGCACTGAGGCAGAGCTGCTCACACTCGTGCTTCCCCTCCGCGCACAGGTCAACGGCTGCAGGACACACGTGCACACACACACGTGCACACATGCACACGTGCACAGAGGGTGTTATTTGTTATTATTTCACCTCACGTCTGGATGAACAGGATCATTTCACTATTAAAGTGAGGACATTTGCTCGGGTGCTCAGTGTGTTTCAGGCTCAAGGGTTCGGTTGTGAGGGTGGTTGGGCTATAAAGGTGTGTGTGAGTGTGTGTGAGTGTGTGTGAGTGTGTGTGAGACTAACGTGTGCAGGTCTTCTCGTCTTCATTGAGTGTGTATCCTTCGTTGCAGTCACAGGTGAAAACTCCAGGTGAACTGATGCAGATTTGCTGACAGTCGTGTTTCCCTTCAGCACACAGGTCAATGGCTACACACACAAACACACACACGCACGCACGCACGCACACACACAAACGCACGCACGCACACACACACACACACGCACACACACACACACACACACACACATACCAAGTTAATGTGTGTGCTTCATTTACTTGTTTTATTGGAACCTTTTAAAATGCTGTGTGTGTGTGTGTGTGTGTGTGTGTGTGTGTGTGTGTGTGTGTGTGTGTGTGTGTGTAACTGGAACATGACGGGTTCAGTAGAAGCCCCCGTCAGCACGTCTGACTGACTTCACGCAGGTGTGTGTAGTGAGAAAGCAGCAGGGGGCGGGGCCTCTCAACTTACCCTGGCAGGTCCTGCCATCGTTCAGCAGCCGGTAACCATGGTTACACCGGCAGTGGTAGCCACTGAGCACACTCACACACTCGTGATCACAACTGTGGTTCCCGAACGAACAGTAGTCGATCACTGAGGGGGAGAGCAGCGTGCACGTGAGCAGGTAGCACAGAAAGGTGCACAGGTGCATTTTTGTTCCTCCTGCATCAGCCTAGATTTGATCTGTGTCCTGAAGTTAGCATTTAGCTAACAGTAGCCAATGACAGTTAGCTACAGTTAGCATTTAGCTAACAGTAGCCAATGACAGTTAGCTACAGTTAGCATTTAGCTAACAGTAGCCAATGACAGTTAGCTACAGTTAGCATTTAGCTAACAGTAGCCAATGACAGTTAGCTACAGTTAGCATTTAGCTAACAGTAGCCAATGACAGTTAGCTACAGTTAGCATTTAGCTAACAGTAGCCAATGACAGTTAGCTTTACAGATGAATCGGATGTTTTCCTGAATTTGAGGCGGAGCTTCAGAGTTTGGCTGAGAAGCAGCAGGAGGAACAGAGCTGCATGGAGAGGTCAGGGTCAGTCGGGTCGAGGACGGCGCCGTGAAACACGCTGGTTAATGTAACTAGCAGCTGATGGTTTAGTGATGTGGGTCAGACTAACTTGAGCAGCTCTTCTGGTCCTGGTTCAGCTGGAAGCCTGAGATGCAGCTGCAGGTGAAGGAACCTGGGGAGCTGCTGCAGATCTGCTCACAGCCGTGGTTCCCCTCCGAGCACAGGTCAACGGCTGGGGGGGACAGGGGGACACAGGGGGACACAGGGGGACAGGGGGGACAGGGGGACACATGGGGACACATGGGGACACAGGGGGACACAGGGGGGACAGGGGGACACGGGGGGACATGGGGACACAGGGGGACAGGGGGACACAGGGGGGACATGGGGACACACGGGGACAGGGGGACACAGGGGGACATGGGGACACAGGGACACACAAACACAGATTAATCAGTTTGGCGTGGGCTCTCTAAGCTCCTCCCATCAGAGCTGCTCGCTGGTTAGACTGGGGGCAGACTGGGGGGGCAGGACAAATGGACTGGTTATACTGGGGGGTGGACTGGTTATACTGGGTTGGGTTTAGGGTTACCACACAGCTTGTCCTGGAACTGCAGTCCAAACTGGTGAATCAGGTCAAAGGACTCCACCAGGAAGACGTGGTCCTCAAACGGCGGAGACGCCATGGCCCGCAGCGAGGTCATGTCGGCTCTGGCCACGCCCACGGCGTAGATCTCGATGCCTTTGCCTCTGGCCTCAGCAGCCACCTCCGCCACGCGGTCTTGAGGACGTCCGTCCGTCACGATGACGGCGACATTTGGAACCTGAGAGAGGGAAACTGTCAGGGCGGCAGCAAGTTCTTAACTGTCTACTTCCTGTTGTACAACAGGAAGTAGACACAGTGAAGGATGATCCATGAGTGACACAACTGTCTGTCACTGGAAGCACTCCAGTGGAACCTGACCTTTTGACCTGTCCCCCTCCTCGGCCGTGAAGGCCACGTTCATGGTGTATCTGATGGCGAGGCCGGTCATGGTCCCCTGAGCCAGAGGAATGATCTGGTTGATGGCCTTCACCATGCTGTCCAGGCTGGCGTGGCTCTTCAGGGAGAACTCGCTGCGGACCTGCAGACAGGAAGACAGCGTTGGTTTCTATGGCAACAACAGAGACAACCAGCCCTGGTTACCAGGTCAGACCTCCTGGTTACTCTGCTGGTTCACCCAAACAAGGTGACAGACAGAATCAGGGTTGCTAGTGACACTAGAGAGGTAGGGTTAGGGTTAGGGTTAGGGAGGGTTAGGGAAGGTTAGGGTTAGGGTTAGGGTTAGGGAGGGTTAGGGTTAGGGAGGGTTAGGGAAGGTTAGGGTTAGGGAGGGTTAGGGAAGGTTAGGGTTAGGGTTAGGGAGGGTTAGGGAAGGTTAGGTTAGGGTTAGGGTTAGGGAGGGTTAGGGAAGGTTAGGGTTAGGGTTAGGGTTAGGGAGGGTTAGGGAAGGTTAGGGAGGGTTAGGGAAGGTTAGGGTTAGGGAAGGTTAGGGTTAGGGAGGGTTAGGAGGGTTAGGAGGGTTAGGGTTAGGGAGGGTTAGGGTTAGGGTTAGGGAGGGTTAGGGAGGGTTAGGAAGGGTTAGGGTTAGGGAGGGTTAGGAGGGTTAGGAAGGGTTAGGGTTAGGGAGGGTTAGGGAGGGTTAGGGAGGGTTAGGGTTAGGGTTAGGGTTTAGGGTTAGGGAGGGTTAGGGTTAGGGTTAGAGGGTTAGGGTGGGTTCGGGTTAGGGAGGGTTAGGGAGGGTTAGGTTAGGGTTAGAGGGTTAGGGTGGGTTCGGGTTAGGGAGGGTTAGGGAGGGTTAGGGTTAGGGTTAGGGAGGGTTAGGGTTAGGGTTAGAGGGTTAGGGTGGGTTCGGGTTAGGGAGGGTTAGGGAGGGTTAGGGTTAGGGTTAGAGGGTTAGGGTGGGTTCGGGTTAGGGAGGGTTAGGGAGGGTTAGGGTTAGGGTTAGGGTTAGGGTGGGTTCGGGTTAGGGAGGGTTAGGGTTAGGGTTAGGGTTAGGGTTAGGGAGGCCGTACCTGGCTGGAGTACTGGACCACGCCCACTCTGGTGGCGTTGAGTCCGATGTCCAGCGTGTTGAGGATGTCAATCATGAACTTCCTCATGGTCTCGAACTCGTGCGGCCGGACGCTGCGGGAGCTGTCGATGAGGAAGACCAGATCCACCGGCCCAGACTTGCACTTCTGCTCCGGACCTGGAGAAGGAAACCCTCAGTCCTCATCTCGGCGAGAGACCAGCTCCCACAATGCACTGCTGCGTGGGGCAGTGTCTCCTGACAGGAGAATCATTTTTCCTGCCTCAGGTATGACTTTCACATTTCCACCACATGAACTCATGTCTCCGCCGCCGCCGCCTGCGTTTGTCATCAGGTTTTTACAGAAACATCATCTGTGTTCAGGCGGCAGACAAGAATCGATTTATTGCTTTCAGACTTTTGCAGCTGCTTTTGTAACAACCTTTTTCCTGAGTGATCGTCTGTTCCAGAAGGTTCTGACCCGCCTGAAGAAAGAATCTCTCGTCTGGTTACCGATGACGACAGTCGGATATCTAGCGTAGCTTCCAGGCTGTTAGCTGTCAGTCACCCTAACCCATCTGAACAATCAGCCGTGGGACGAACTGACCTGCTTTTGGCCTGGCGGTCGCCATGACAACCACGGTCATCAGAATAAGGCTGTGCAGTCTCATCTTGGTCCTGATGATGATGTCACAGCTGTCTGTAAACACAAAGGTCAAAGGTCACATCTCCTCCGACAGTTTCAACAGGCAGTGAGGTCACCAAGGTGGTTCGCTATCGGGGCGTGCTACCGCTAACCTGCTACCGCTAACCTGCTACCGCTAACCTGCTACGGTACACTGGTCCAATCACTGCTACAGTCGGTAACAGTCTGAGCGGATGATGTCAGTAGGGGAATACCTGCCGCTGTGTGTGTGTGTGTGTGTGTGTGTGTGTGTGTGTGTGTGTGTGTGTGTGTGTGTGTGTGTGTGAGCTGATAATCATGTGGATGGAAGGTTTGGGGACATTCCAGCGCCTCCCCATCATAAAAGATTGGGCCTGTAACACCTGGAGGACAGTGTGTGTGTGGGTGTGTGTGGGTGTGTGTGGGTGTGTGTGTGGGTGTGTGTGTGTGTGTGGGTGTGTGTGTGTGTGTGTGGAAGGGGGGGTTAATCAGCGTTAATCACTGCTTACTGGTGGCCAGATTCCAGAACCAGTTTCTGCTCTCTGTCCTCTTTTCTCCTAAAACATTTTTCACGTTGAGACTCGTTCAGCATCTTTGCTCAGGTTCTGGATTAAGCAGAAGATGTTCCGACCGTGGGGGCGGTCCTGCTGCGGACGCCACCGCTGCAGTGCTGTTTCCTGATTGTGAGCTTCCCATTAGAAGCCTCAGGTGGGCACTGGTTTGAGGGGCATGATGGTACCACAATCGGACCTGTGACAGGTTCCTCGGGTTCCTGGTGACCAACAAACACAGTGAGACTCAGAGTCCAGCAGCACAGAGAGCGAGCAGGACCCAGGACAAGGGACGCTGCAGCTGTGTTAGCATCAGCTGTGTTAGCATCAGCTGTGTTAGCATCAGCTGTGTTAGCATCAGCTCAGCCTCCATCAACCAGACCAGAGAGGTCGCCGGCTGGCGTTGGCGATATGAGCCGCCGCCCAGAGCGACCTCTGCTGGTGGGGTGCCACCCGTTCCTTGGTCTAAAGAACAAAGAAATCCTGGCTACCATCTCTGTCCTGATGTGAACCCCTGGCATGTGCCAGGTTAACTACTGCTGGTTAGAGATAAAAGGCCCGAGAACGTCAAGGTTGGGTTAGATTACCGCAGGTTAGAACTGAAGATATAAAGTTTCTCTACTCTCCATCTAACAGTCACAGGGACCCCAGTCAGACCTGGACCGGAGACTCCCCAGTTAGACCTGGACTGGGGGTCCCAGTCAGACCTGGACTGGGGGTGTGTGTGTGGAGGGGGGGGGGGTCTCGCCTAGGGCACCAAATTGGGTAGAGCCGGCCCTGTGAGAGGGACAAGAATGTTCCAGAGAACATCAGACAAACACCAGATTAGAAAAGCAGATGTTGGTGCTCTCTCACACACACACACACACACACACACACACGCACACACACACACACACACACACACACACACACACCTATACACCCGTTGATAAAGATGAAAAGTGTGTGTAGTACAAAGACTCCTCAGTGTGTCCCGGAGCTCGATGGCTGTCGTCTCTGACCCAACCTCAGTGTTTTCCTGTCTCCCTCCGCACAATCTGCTACCGTCCTGCCCCCCCCCCCCCCCACACACACACACACACACATACAGTAACACACACAGGCTCTCCCTCTGTGTGCGTCCAGCGTGTTCTATATTTACCCACAAAGAGAATCATTCAGACGTGATGTTTGGGGCTCCTGGCAGCGACTCCCCAACAGAAGTGGAGATTTGATCTGCTTCCATTCAAGCCGTCGCCCCCCCCCCCCCCCTGTTCAGCCTAAACTGTGAGGAGCATCAGCGCTGACAGGAGCCAGGTGGATCCTGGCCTTGATGAGATCCTCAGGAGGATCCTTTCATGATCCCGGATCAGGCTGAAGCTACCGTTGTTAGCATTCGATTACGGACAAATAGTCAGAACGTTCTGCTCAAACCACTGGATCCAAACCCAAACACACTCGTTAAACCTATCAACACGCCTCCATGTGCTCAACGAGGAGCTCACCTGCTGCCAGGTCAGGGTCACCTGACTCATGGTGTGACCCCGCCTCCTGAGAGACGCCAGAGTGCTGTGGCAGCAGGTAAGAACCTCTCTGGTCTGCAGCTGTTTCCAAGAAGTCAGCAGAAGTTTTCCTACTTTCCTCAGAGTCTTAAATCTCAACGGTTCTGACTCAGGTCCACGATCAGACTGGATCCGTCTTCAGATTCCTTCTGCTGCTGCTAAAGCAGATTCCCGTTTATTCTGATAATATCCGATGATTCAGAAGCTGAATCGTCTAAAAGCTTCAGCAGATCTGCTGGAACCTGCCGCTCCCGCCGATCGTTGATCTGCTGTTTCTGATCCAACTGTTGTTAGAAGAAAACGAAGGAACAGGAAAGAGGTTTCAGACCTGCAGCTTTATCTGCTGCCTGTAGATGAGGAGGTGTGTGTGAGAACCCAGCAGGTGGTAATCTCAAACACACTCGGCGGCCAGATAACAGGTCCAGGACGCAGGACAAACATGTTCTCGCTGCTGTTTGGGGAAGGTTTCTGATGGACTCGGAGGATTTGCTCAAGCTCGGACAAGTGTTTGAATTTGGGGACAGATTTGATTTCAGGTCAGAAGAAAATCTAATTTCTAATGAGAAGAATGGAGGTGGAAGCATAAACGGTGCTGTTGCCGCGGTAACCGTGCTGCCGTCCTTGTCCTGTATCTATCAAACCTGTCTGTTAATTAGGGTGCTACTCTGCCACTCATGCAGCTGTGGTGTCCTAACAGAGACCTCATGGACGTGAGCTCCAGTCCCCGCTGACGTCCACAGCAGCCATCATGGACCAGCCGGACACCCGACAAGATGGTGGGACAGGTGAGTCCACAGCACCGCCACACGTGTCCTAAGTAAGGGGGCAACTTTGTTGTGGGTCATTTTCAGGCAGCTGAGCCATAATTGTTCCCTCGTTAAGGTTTCTAATGTCGGACGTGTCTTAAAGTGTCTCCATTCCATCAACGGTTCATCTGTAACATCTCGTCAATAAGTTAGTCAATCAGCAGATGTTGCTCAATGTTGCTCAGTGACCTGTCCAGGTGTCGCTGCTAAAGGCTCCACCCACCACAGTTAGGATCAGGTGATTGATCAAAGCTGCTTGGAGCAGAGAACAAAGATGACGCCTGGTCACCTCTGCTTTGATGTCCTCAAAGCAGAACTTTTTATTTCTGCTTCGACTCGTTTCTCTGATACTTTTATAAGAATGTAGCGAGTAAAGTTAGCGTCCAAGCTAATCAGCACTCTTGTCTTCATTTCCATTTAAAACCTGTTGGGTCAGAGGTCAGTGATGCTCAGACTTGATTGACAGGCTGGATTCTGGGCGAGACGATCGCGGGTCGACTGGTTCTGGTATTTGACCAAGATGGAGGCCACATGTGGCTACAGGAGGTGGTTCAGGTTTTAGGTGACAGCTCTTTGAGGAGAACACACAGACGTTCTTGTTGGGGCCTCAGATTGGAAGCAGATGTGGACGCTGCTACTGTGGCACCTTTACTGACTGTTGACTGGCTGCTCTGGGCTCCGATCCAGGCAGAAACCTTCTCATGTATTTATGGTTTTACTGACGCACCAACTAACGACCTGAATAAAAGATATGAATTAGTTTAAATGATGTTAAATGTGAAATCTGAGCAGGAAGAAATGACTTTTGAATATTTGTGGTTCATTCAAATTCCTGAATCTTGATTTTGTTCTGTCATAAAACTCTTCTGCTCCTCCAGCCAGCCAGTGTGAGCCCAAAGTTCCCCCCACGCGCGCACACCCACAGACACGCGCGCACACCCACAGACACGCGCACACACCCACAGACGCGCGCGCACGCACGCACACCAATTAAAGACTGAAACTGGAGCCTTTTGCAGCAGGAAGCTGTTTCTCTGAAAGATAAAAGACTTTTTCCAGGATTCCCCAAACTGCGCACGTGCCCGTGGACGGATTCAGAACCTGGTCTGAAACTTTTTTCTCTTTAATCTATCAGAAACCCAGGTGCCCCCCCCTGGACCCCCCCTGGCAGATACCCATCACTTGTTCCCCCCAGCTGCGGCCCCCGGCACCGTCGGCCCGCTCACTCACCTGGGGGCGCTGCTGGCCGGAGACGACGCACCGGGGAGCGGCGAATGGGACAGGTGAGGCGGCGGGGGGCGCGCGACACGCTGACGCACGCACAAACACGCGCACGGGTTCCCTGCTGAGGACAGGTGGGGTCAGCGGAGCCTGGGATCAGCGGAGCCTGGAATCAGCGGAGCCTGGAATCACCGGAGCCTGGAATCAGCGGAGCCTGGAATCAGCGGAGCCTGGAATCACCGGAGCCTGGGATCAGCGGAGCCTGGGATCAGCGGAGCCTGGGATCACCGGAGCCTGGGATCAGCGGAGCCTGGGATCAGAGGCAGCGGGCGCTTGGTCGCGGGGACGCGTGTGATCGCCGAGTGCGTGATCGCCGAGTGCGTGACCTCCTCTCTGAGCTGCTCGCTGCGGAACTGGAGGAGGTGGAGGGAGGGGGGCAGAGAGACCACCCCAAACCCCCCCGAAAATGTGAGCAACATTCAGCGCGAGGAGAGAGGCGCCACCCCGCCCGGTGCGGGTTTGATGTTGAGTTCGGGACTAAACACCGAGTTTCATGATGAAACTGACCGTCTAAATATTAACGCACTTTATTCCTGTCTGGTTTCAGCCTGACGTCACTCAGCTGAATCCACCTTCCGTTTATTCGGTTTATTCATTCAGACCTGCTGCCCCCCCAGACCTGCTGCCCCCCCCAGTCCTACTGCCCCCCCCAGACCTGCTGCTGCCCCCCCAGACCTGCTGCCCCCCCAGACCTGCTGCCCCCCCCCAGTCCTACTGCCCTCCCCCAGACCTGCTGCTCCCCCAGACCTGCCCCCCCCCAGACCTGCTGCCCCCCAGACCTGCCCCCCCCCAGACCTGCTGCCCCCCAGACCTGCTGCCCCCCCGGACCTGCTGCCTCCCCCAGACCTGCTGCCTCCCCCAGACCTGCCCCCCCCCAGACCTGCTGCCCCCCTCCTTCCTCTGGTGGAGGAGCAGCTCCTGGGTGGAGGTGTGAGGCTCCGCCCCCTCACCTTCTCTTTTCCACCCAGTGTGAAATGCCAGCCTGAACTCCTGACACACTGACCTTTAACCTTTGTAGAGGGGAAGATCTAATCTGACTCTTGGCATCCCAGTGACTCTGACACACACACACACACACACGCACACACACACACACACACTAACCTCTCAGCGCTCTCGTCCAATCAGGAGACCAGATTCTGGCCTTCAGGACTGTCAGCAGCTGGGAGTCACCAGACAACCAGGCAGAGAAGCTCCCGCCGACCAGAGCGTCACCATCCTTCACGCCAAAGTTGCTCAGAAGTCCTACGGCAACGAGAAGAGGTCTGAGCTGCTCGTGTGCAACTCCTCACACGTGTTCCTCCTGCAGTAGCTTCATCGTGGTTGCTTCTCAACTGTGACCGCAGGTTCTTCTGCCCGCCTCCATGTGTTTACATCAGCGGTCGTGGATGGAGGGTCATGCAGGACCATCTGAAAGGTGAAGTCTTGTCTTGCTCGTCCTCCATCAGCGCTCATCCCTTGGTCATTGTCCGTGTCTCCTCCTGTCTCCTGTGAGCAGAGGCCGGTTACGGAGACTCTGTTTATCGACTCGGTGGCTACATGTGCTTGGACAGCTCCAGCCAGTCGCAGGCAGACACGTTCAAGCTGGTCTTTGACCAACAATCAAGCTCAAAGGTGAGAGAAGGTTCAAGCTGCACCTTAAAACTGGAGCTTCCACAGGAAGTATCTGAAAACGCTCCCCTGGTGGCCAAAACTAGTAACTACATCAGCCCGTCCCTGCAGGCCGGAGAACTCCGAACATTCAAGGAACATCGGAATTTAATTATATTTGTAGTTCATCAACACTAGCTCACCTAGCTGTAAAGCTAATGGAGAGAGCTGCTGTTTGTCTGGAGTCAACGTGGGTTTGACTCGTTTTATTGCAGATTAGCGTTGACTCGACAAACATTCCTGCGTGTGAGGAGCTGCCATAAACACGTGTGTGTGTGTGTGTGTGTGTGTGCGTGGGTGTGTGTGTGTGTCGCTCTCCTTCAGATGTTTGCGTGTGCCAAGTCGCTCTTCATCTCTGACCAGGACAAGAGGAAACACTTCTGTCTGTTGCTGCGACTCTTCCTGGGCAACAGACAGGAAGTGGGTTTGTTCCAGAGCCGGCTGATCAAGGTCATCTCCAAACCCTCCCAGAAGAGGCAGTCCATGAAGAACGCCGACTGTGAGTCCTCCCCACGCCTCACCCTGCACTGTATGAACACTGTTGACAGCCCACTGTTGCTAGGCAACGTGAGACTATTAATCAACTCGGATCTGACATCATGTTGACAAAGAAGAGATCAGAATGTTGGAATGATTGACAGCTGAAGATGAAACGTGACTGTGGGTCACAGGTGGATCCAGCCATCCAAACACTCGCTCTCTCACACACACACACACACACACAGACACACACACACACATGCACACGGAGCCTTTTCATCTTTATCAAGTGATTCCAGAGTTTGGTTCCATGTTTTGTGTAATTATCTGTGTGTGTGTGTGTGTGTGTGTGTGTGTGTGTGTGTGTGTGCGCGTGTGTGTGTGTGCGGGCCTACACGTGTGTGTTCAGTGTGTATCTCTTCATGCTCCAGAGTAGCATTGTTCAACCGTTTGCGCTCACAGACCGTCAGCACTCGTTACCTCTCAGTGGACAGAGGAGCCTTCATCGTCAGTGCCAGACAGTGGACGGCCTTCACCATCACCCTGGGTGAGCGGGTGTGTGTGTGGGTGTGTGTGTGTGTGTGTGTGTGGGTGAGGGTGTGTGTGTGTGGGTGTGAACTTTAACCATGTGAGCTTTAGCATTCCTCATAGGCATGAGTTTCCATCATGAGAACTTTAAGCAGCAACTGTTCTCAAGTTGTTTAAAGGAAACTTTACTGTTTGATATTTTTACATTTAAAATCCAACTAATATGAAAAAAGAATCCTGAAATAAAGTGAGTTAAAGGAAAATGCTGCGTGGTAGCTGCATTTAAAATTAAAAGTTGTCAAAGAAGCAGCAGCTGGACGACAACGTGACAGGACTGCACAGGAACAGGGAACACTCACAGGTTCATGATCTAAAATGCTGATCCTTCCAACTGAAGGAAATATTAACAAAATCTATGAAATAAAAACACACGCTCAGCTCGACCACCCTGCATTAATACAGCCAGTGTGTGTGTGTGTGTGTGTGTGTGTGTGTGTGAGCCTCCTCAGCAGATTAGCCCTCACACACGTCCGTCCACCAACCATGAGACTGTTTATTTAACACAGTGGCCTTCAGACCTCCTACCAGCAATACCTAAACCTGTGTGTGTGTGTGTGTGTGTGTGTGTGTGTGTGTGTGTGTGTGTGTGTGTGTGTGTGTGTGTGTGTGTAGTGGATGAGCAGCGTTCTGACCATCGGGATGTTGTGTTGAGCGAAGGCTTCATCTGTTACGGCTGTGTGGTCCAGTTAGTGTGCACTGAGTCTGGAGTCACTCTGCCACCCATGGTAAAACACACACACACACCACACACACACACACACCACACACCACACACACACACACACACACACACCACACACACCACACACACACACCACACACACACACACCACACACACACACACACACATACACACACACACATACCTGCTGCTCACTGTTTAAGAACTCGTCCTTCACACATTTTCAAATGTTTCCTTTAAACTGTTTTGTGACTAAATGACTCTTTTCCTCAGTGTGGTACTAAAATCTGTGTTACAGTTGTGTACAGGTGTTACACTCAGCTGTCTACGGGTGTTACACACAGCTGTGTATGAGTGTTACACTCAGCTGTGTACAGGTGTTACACTCAGCTGTGTACAGGTGTTACACTCAGCTGTGTACGGGTGTTACACTCAGCTGTGTATGAGTGTTACACTCAACTGTGTACGGGTGTTACACACAGCTGTGTATGAGTGTTACACTCAGCTGTGTATGAGTGTTACACTCAGCTGTGTACAGGTGTTACACTCAGCTGTGTATGAGTGTTACACTCAGCTGTGTACAGGTGTTACACTCAACTGTGTACGGGTGTTACACACAGCTGTGTATGAGTGTTACACTCAGCTGTATACAGGTGTTACACTCAGCTGTGTATGAGTGTTACACTCAGCTGTGTATGAGTGTTACACTCAGCTGTGTACGGGTGTTACACTCAGCTGTGTAAAGGTGCTACATTCAGCTGTGTACAGGTGTTACACTCAGCTGTGTACGGGTGTTACACTCAGCTGTGTAGAGGTGTTACACTCAGCTGTGTATGAGTGTTACACTCAGCTGTGTATGAGTGTTACACTTAGCTGTGTACAGGTGTTACATTCAGCTGTGTACAGGTGTTACACTCAGCTGTGTACAGGTGTTACACTCAGCTGTGTACAGGTGTTACACTCAGCTGTGTATGAGTGTTACACTTAGCTGTGTACAGGTGTTACATTCAGCTGTGTACAGGTGTTACACTCAGCTGTGTATGAGTGTTACACTCAGCTGTGTACAGGTGTTAGACTCAACTGTGTACGGGTGTTACACACAGCTGTGTATGAGTGTTACACTCAGCTGTATACAGGTGTTACACTCAGCTGTGTACGGGTGTTACACTCAGCTGTGTACGGGTGTTACACTCAGCTGTGTACGGGTGTTACATTCAGCTGTGTACGGGTGTTACCCTCAGCTGTGTACGGGTGTTACACTCAGCTGTGTACAGGTGTTACACTCAGCTGTGTACGGGTGTTACACTCAGCTGTGTACAGGTGTTACACTCAGCTGTGTACGGGTGTTACACTCAACTGTGTACGGGTGTTACACACAGCTGTGTATGAGTGTTACACTCAGCTGTATACAGGTGTTACACTCAGCTGTGTACGGGTGTTACACTCAGCTGTGTACGGGTGTTACACTCAACTGTGTACGGGTGTTACACACAGCTGTGTATGAGTGTTACACTCAGCTGTATACAGGTGTTACACTCAGCTGTGTACGGGTGTTACACTCAGCTGTGTACGGGTGTTACATTCAGCTGTGTACGGGTGTTACCCTCAGCTGTGTACGGGTGTTACATTCAGCTGTGTACGGGTGTTACCCTCAGCTGTGTACAGGTGTTACACTCAGATCTGTACAAGTGTTACACTCAGCTGTGTACGGGTGTTACACTCAGCTGTGTATGAGTGTTACACTCAGCTGTGTACGGGTGTTACACTCAGCTGTGTACAAGTGTTACACTCAGCTGTGTACAGGTGTTACACTCAGCTGTGTACGGGTGTTACACTCAGCTGTGTACGAGTGTTACACTCAGCTGTGTACGGGTGTTACACTCAGCTGTGTACGAGTGTTACACTCAGCTGTGTATAGGTGTTACACTCAGCTGTGTAAAGGTGCTACATTCAGCTGTGTACAGGTGTTACATTCAGCTGTGTACAGGTGTTACACTCAGCTGTGTATGAGTGTTACATTCAGCTGTGTACAGGTGTTACACTCAGCTGTGTACAGGTGTTACACTCAGCTGTGTATGAGTGTTACACTCAGCTGTGTACGGGTGTTACACTCAGCTGTGTATGAGTGTTACACTTAGCTGTGTACAGGTGTTACATTCAGCTGTGTACAGGTGTTACATTCAGCTGTGTACAGGTGTTACACTCAGCTGTGTATGAGTGTTACATTCAGCTGTGTACAGGTGTTACACTCAGCTGTGTACAGGTGTTACACTCAGCTGTGTATGAGTGTTACACTCAGCTGTGTACAGGTGTTACACTCAGCTGTGTATGAGTGTTACACTCAGCTGTGTACGGGTGTTACACTCAGCTGTGTATGAGTGTTACACTCAGCTGTGTACGGGTGTTACACTCAGCTGTGTATGAGTGTTACACTCAGCTGTGTACGGGTGTTACACTCAGCTGTGTACGGGTGTTACACTTAGCTGTGTACAGGTGTTACATTCAGCTGTGTACAGGTGTTACACTCAGCTGTGTACAGGTGTTACACTCAGCTGTGTACAGGTGTTACACACAGCTGCTCCTAAACTGAAGGGCCTACTGTGTGATTAGCCTGTTCATCGTTCAGGAGTATCAGCAGCTCTGTGGTGTTTCAACTGGTCCAGACTGGAATCTTTCCCTGGTTTGGGCCTAATGTGAGCTCTGGTCCTCTTGTCTCCACCAGGTCCTCCTGGTCCTCTTGTCTCCGCCAGGTCCTCCTGATCCTCTTGTCTCCGCCAGGTCCTCCTGATCCTCTTGTCTCCACCAGGACAGATTTGATCATTTGTCTCTGGAACCCTTCTCTTCTTTCAGGTGATCCGTAAGGTCAACAAGCAACACGCCATCTTGGACGTGGACGAGCCCGTTTCTCAGCTGCACAAGTGCGCCTTCCAGTTCCGAGACAGTTCCCACTCCTTCCTGTGTCTATCCAACGACAGCGTCGTCCGGCACCAGGTGAGACCTCCTCACGTCTCCATATCCATCCTCCTGTGACCTCCATCCTTCATTAACCCCTTCGGTGTCCTCCAGGCCTCTTGTAGCCCCAGAGACCCCAGCAGGGTGGTGCTGAATGACGGTTCCTGCTGGACCATCATCGGGGTGGAAGCAGTGGAATTCACCTTTAATCAGGGTCTGGCCTGCGTCCCCACACCAGTTACGCCATTTCCTGTTATTGTGGGCTTGGAGGTGAGAGGTTCGCTGTCGCTGTGTGGTTCTGCAGTAGCTGGGTCCTTTCTGGACCGGCCCAGTTGCAGGACAGGACACTTGTCACGTGTCATCAGCGGCCTCAGCAGCGTGTTAGCTTGTGTGTCCTACAGGTGAACGGTGGAGGACACGTGGCCATGCTGGAGATTCATGGAGAAAACTTCAGCCCTCATCTCAAAGTCTGGTTCGGAACCATCGAGACTGACACCATGTACAAGTGAGTCAACAGGACCGTGTGAGGCCTGTGTCCACTTCCTGGGTTTCTTTGTTCTTGCGGATGGACTCGTTTTGGGGGTCCTCCTCGGCCTTTAGGCATGATCTTCCTTCCTTCCTGTGGTTTTGTCCCAGGAAGGACATGAAACAAACAAAAGTTCCGTTTTTTACTGTCTGAGCCCCTCAGTGAAGTTCTCGAGACAGCCTCCAGGCTTCTGTCAGGAGGCAACTGTCGGGTTAATGATCAGGTCCAGAGGCCTCCTTACTTCTGTTTACGAGTGTGTCAAGCTGTCCGCCGTCACGCTGCAGAGAGGCACCAGCGCCCGCTACCCTGGAGCCGACCTACATTTTCAAAGACGTTACTTAAGTATCAGCTGTGGGTCTGTGGACCAGGAGCTGCTGGAGCTGAGCAGCTCCTGGTCCATGAACACAGTCAGCTGAGGTGAAGGTCCTCCAGGGTCCTCACACGCCTGCTGGGACGACGTGATGAGCTGCAGTCTAGTCACATCAAACATCCTAGACTAGGGTTAGGGTCCAAGTTATGGTTAGGGTCCAAGTTAGGGATAGGATCCAAGATAGGGTTAAGGTCCAAGTTAGGGTTAGGGTCCAAGTTAGGGTTAGGGTCCAAGTTAGGGTTAGGATCCAAGTTAAGGTTAGGGTCCAAGACTAGGGTTAGGGTCCAAGTTAGGGTTAGGGTCCAAGTTAGGGATAGGATCCAAGATAGGGTTAAGGTCCAAGTTAGGGTCCAAGTTAGGGTTAGGATCCAAGTTAAGGTTAGGGTCCAAGTTAGGGTTAGGATCCAAGTTAAGGTTAGGGTCCAAGACTAGGGTTATGGTTCAAGTTAGGGTTAGGGTCTAAGTTAAGGTTAGGGTACAAGACTAGGGTTAGTGTCTAAGTTAAGGTTAGGGTCCAAGACTAGGGTTAGGGTCCAAGTTAGGGTTAGGGTCCAAGTTAGGGTTAGGGTCCAAGACTAGGGTTAGGGTCCAAGTTAAGGTTAGGGTCCAAGACTAGGGTTAGGGTCCAAGTTAGGGTTAGGGTCCAAGTTAGGGATAGGATCCAAGATAGGGTTAGGGTCCAAGTTAGGGTCCAAGTTAGGGTTAGGATCCAAGTTAAGGTTAGGGTACAAGACTAGGGTTAGGGTCTAAGTTAAGGTTAGGGTCCAAGACTAGGGTTATGGTTCAAGTTAGGGTTAGGGTCCAAGTTAAGGTTAGGGTACAAGACTAGGGTTAGGGTCTAAGTTAAGGTTAGGGTCCAAGACTAGGGTTAGGGTCCAAGTTAGGGTTAGGGTCCAAGTTAGGGTTAGGGTCCAAGACTAGGGTTAGGGTCCAAGTTAGGGTTAGGGTCCAAGTTAAGGTTAGGGTACAAGACTAGGGTTAGGGTCCAAGTTAGGGTTAGGATCCAAGGGTTAGGGTTAGGGTGCAAGTTAGGGTCCAAGTTAGGGTTAGGATCCAAGATAGTTTTAGGGTCCAAGACTAGGGTTAGGGTCCAAGTCAGGGTTAGAGTCCAAGTTAGGGTTAGGTTCCAAGACTAGGGTTATGGTTCAAGTTGGGGTTAGGGTCCGAGTTAGGGTTAAGGCTCAGGATCAGGATCAGGATCAGGGCCCAGGTTCAGGGTGAGGGCCCAGGTTCTGGATCAGGGCTCAGATTCCCAGTTTTACCTCTTCTTCTCTGCTCTCAGGTCTCCCAAATCTCTGCTCTGCGTGGTTCCTGATGTCTCGGTCTTCATGGACGGTTGGCGCTGCATGCGACACCCCATCACCGTCCCCCTGTCCCTCATCCGGACTGACGGCCTCATCTACCGCACGTCCTTCAGCTTCACCTACACCCCCGAGCTCCAGCCGCCGCCGCCGCCGTCCATCCGAGGAGCAGCAGGGGCGGAGAAAAGAGAGGCCCAGGTGGAAGGTGGACAGGGCGGAGACGTCCTGCTGGAGACCATCCATCAGGAGTTCACCAGAGCCAACTTCCACCTCTTCATGCAGAGCTGAGTCACCTGTGGATCTGAAAGAGTCTCCTCACAGAGGGAAATGTCCACCCCTCCGTCATCCCTCCGTCATCCATCCCTCCATCATCCATCCCTCCGTCATCCATCCATCTGTCATCCATCCATCTGTCATCCATCCATC
>NC_042303.1:18844106-18856606 GCF_901000725.2 Takifugu rubripes | reverse complement strand
CGTCTGCGGCTAGCGTGTGCAGCTAGCCCAGCCTGACTCGTGGACCTTCACCTCCAGAGCTCACGTGCGCTACATTCTTTCCTGCTCCTCCTCTTCCGGCTCCATAGGAGCACAAACATGTGTGAGGAGGAAGGAGACAGAGGCCGGAGCGTCTGGGCTCTAATCTCAGTCATGTGGGAGAAGGTTCCGACTGGGAGGCGCCCGGATCAAAGAGCCCTTCCTTCCCCGTCCAAACCCTGAAACTCCGGGAAAGAACTTTTGCAGGAACTCGTCCTCCAGAACCAGCTACAGCCCCCCAACATCCAGCAGTCATATGGGTCACAGTCGGAGGGGCCTCTGGCCCCCGGTCTCTCTGGGCCCCGTCTCTCTGGACCCCGTCTCTCTCTGGGCCCGGTCTCTCTGGGCCCGGTCTCTCTGGGCCCCGTCTCTCTCTGGGCCCCGTCTCTCTGGACCCCGTCTCTCTCTGGGCCCCGTCTCTCTCTGGACCCCGTCTCTCTCTGGGCCCCGTCTCTCTCTGGGCCCCGTCTCTCTGGACCCCGTCTCTCTCTGGGCCCCGTCTCTCTGGACCCCGTCTCTCTCTGGGCCCCGTCTCTCTGGGCCCCGTCTCTCTCTGGGCCCCGTCTCTCTCTGGGCCCCGTCTCTCTGGACCCCGTCTCTCTCTGGGCCCCGTCTCTCTCTGGACCCCGTCTCTCTCTGGGCCCCGTCTCTCTCTGGACCCCGTCTCTCTCTGGGCCCCGTCTCTCTGGACCCCGTCTCTCTCTGGGCCCCGTCTCTCTGGACCCCGTCTCTCTCTGGGCCCCGTCTCTCTGGGCCCTGGTCTCTCTGGGCCCGGTCTGTCTGGCCCCCGTCTCTCTGTTGGATAAAGGGTCCGACTGTGGACGGGGCCCAGCTTTACCACAGTCCTCTTCCTGTACATCAGCACCTCGGCACCACTGTGATGGAGAGACAGCGGGGGGGGACAGGAGACCGAGGGGGGGGGACAGGAGACCGTGGGGGGGGGGCAGGAGACCGAGGGGGGACGACAGGAGACCGAGGGGGGAGGACAGGAGACCGCGGGGGGGGGACAGGAGACCGTGGGGGGGGGGCAGGAGACCGAGGGGGGGGGGGGAAACACAGAACAAAGGTCCTTCAGAAAGAGCTGGAACACACGAAGAAGAGGGAGAGAGAGACCACTTTAGTGGATGTTTGATGGTTGTTGTGTCACGGTGGGTGTGAGTGTGTGTGTGAGTGTGAGTGTGTGTGTGAGTGTGTGAGTGTGTGTGAGTGTGTGTGTGTGTGTGAGTGTGTGAGTGTGTGTGAGTGTGTGTGTGTGTGTGTGTGTGTGTGTGTGTGTGTGTGAAACAGAAAGACAAAATGTTTAAATGACCTTTGACCTGCTGACCATCACATCCTCCTGCAAACCTGCGAGGAGGGAGGGGGGCTAACAGCTTGACCCTAGAGCTGGACCCTGGAGCTGGACCCAGGAGTTGGACCCAGGAGTTGGACCCTTCAGCTGAACCCTGGAGCTGGACCCAGGAGTTGGACCCTTCAGCTGAACCCTGGAGCTGGACCCAGGAGCTGAACCCTGGAGCTGGACCCAGGAGCTGGACCCTTCAGCTGGACCCTGGAGCTGGACCCAGGAGCTGGACCCAGGAGTTGGACCCTGGAGCTGGACCCTGGAGCTGGACCCAGGAGTTGGACCCTTCAGCTGAACCCTGGAGCTGGACCCAGGAGCTGGACCCTTCAGCTGGACCCTGGAGCTGGACCCAGGAGCTGGACCCAGGAGTTGGACCCTTCAGCTGGACCCTGGAGCTGGACCCAGGAGCTGGACCCTTCAGCTGGACCCAGGAGCTGGACCCTGGAGCTGGACCCAGGAGCTGGACCCTTCAGCTGGACCCTGGAGCTGGACCCTGGAGCTGGACTTGGTCTTCACATTAATCAGAGGAGGCAGTGCTGTGTTGGTTGATCAGCAGAACTCTGAGGAGCTTGTTGAGCCTCTTTTATTTGAGGGTCTCCTGCAGCTAAAACCTGTTTTACCCTCAGAGGGGTCCAGCCCCCCCAACAGGGCTCTCCCCTCCTCTGACCTGGACTCAGGCTGTCGGGGGGCGTGACTGTTGGGGGGGGGGGGCGTGACTGTTAGAGGGCGTGACTGTTAGGGGGCGTGGCTGTTGGGGGCGTGACTGAAACACTTCCAGGCTCGGAACGCTGCTGAGGAGGGAACGACGGGAACAGGACGTCTCTGCTGGGTCCAGACCGGCTGAGCTCCGGTTCAGAGATGTCTCTCTCCCTCCCTCTGTCTCTCTCTCCCTCCCTCTGTCTCCCCCCTCCCTCTGTCTCTCCCCCCTCCTCTGTCTCTCCCCCCTCCCTCTGTCTCTCCCCCCTCCCTCTGTCTCTCTCTCCCTCCCTCTGTCCCCCCCCCTCCCTCTGTCTCTCCCCCTCCCTCTGTCTCTCCCCTCCCTCTGTCTCTCCCCCCTCCCTCTGTCTCTCTCCCCCTCCCTCTGTCTCTCTCCCCCCTCCCTCTGTCTCTCCCCCCTCCCTCTGTCTCTCTCCCCCTCCCTCTGTCTCTCTCCCCCCTCCCTCTCTCTCTCCCTCCCTCTGTCTCTCCCCCGTCCCTCTGTCTCTCTCCCCTCCCTCTCTCTCTCCCCTCCCTCTCTCTCTCCCCTCCCTCTCTCTCTCCCCTCCCTCTCTCTCCCCCTCCCTCTGTCTCTCTCTCCCGTCCCTCTGTCTCTCTCCCCCCTCCATCTGTCTCTCTCCCCCTCCCTCTGTCTCTCTCCCCTCCCTCTCTCTCCCCCTCCCTCTGTCTCTCTCCCCCGTCACTCTCTCTCTCCCCTCCCTCTGTCTCTCCCCCGTCCCTCTGTCTCTCTCTCCCCCTCCCTCTGTCTCTCTCCCCCTCCCTCTGTCTCTCCTCCCTCTGTCTCCCCCCCCTCTCTCTCTCCCCTCCCTCTGTCTCTCCCCTCCCTCTGTCTCTCCCCTGTCCCTCTCTCTCTCCCCTCCCTCTCTCTCTCCCCTCCCTCTGTCTCTCCCCCGTCCCTCTCTCTCTCCCCTCCCTCTCTCTCTCCCCCGTCCCTCTCTCTCTCCCCTCCCTCTCTCTCCCCCTCTATCTCTCCCCCCTCCCTCTCTCTCCCCCTCTCTCTGTCTCTCCCCCTCCCTCTGTCTCTCTCCCCCCTCTGTCTCTCCCCCCTCTCTCTGTCTCCCCCCCCTCCCTCTGTCTCTCCCCCCTCTCTCTGTCTCTCCCCCTCCCTCTGTCTCTCTCCCCCCTCTGTCTCTCTCCCCCTCTCTCTGTCTCTCCCCCCCTCTCTCTGTCTCCCCCTCTCTGTCTCCTCCCCCCTCCCTCTGTCTCTCCCCCCTCTCTCTGTCTCTCCCCTCCCTCTGTCTCTCTCCCCCCTCTGTCTCTCTCCCCCCTCTCTCTGTCTCCCCCCCTCGCTCTGTCTCCCCCCTCCCTCTGTCTCTCCCCCTCCCTCTGTCTCTCTCCCTCCCTCTGTCTCTCCTCCCTCTGTCTCTCCCTCCCTCTGTCTCTCCTCCCTCTGTCTCCCCCCTCCCTCTGTCTCTCTCCCCCTCCCTCTGTCTCTCTCCCTCCCTCTGTCTCCCCTCCCTCTCTCTCCCCCCCCTCCCTCTGTCTCTCTCCCGTCCCTCTGTCTCTCTCCCCTCCCTCTGTCTCTCTCTCCCCCTCCCTCTGTCTCTCTCTCCCGTCCCTCTGTCTCTCTCCCCCGTCCCTCTCTCTCTCCCCTCCTCTGTCTCTCTCCCGTCCCTCTGTCTCTCTCCCCCGTCCCTCTCTCTCCCCCCTCCCTCTGTCTCTCCCCCCTCCCTCTGTCTCTCTCCCTCCCTCTGTCTCCCCTCCCTCTCTCTCCCCCCTCCCTCTGTCTCTCTCCCGTCCCTCTGTCTCTCCCCTCCCTCTGTCTCTCTCCCCTCCCTCTGTCTCTCTCCCGTCCCTCTGTCTCTCTCCCCCGTCCCTCTCTCTCTCTCCCCTCCCTCTCTCTCCCCCTCCCTCTGTCTCTCTCCCCCTCCCTCTCTCTCCCCCCTCCTCTGTCTCTCTCCCGTCCCTCTGTCTCCCCCCTCCCTCTGTCTCTCCCCCTCCCTCTGTCTCTCTCCCTCCCTCTGTCTCTCCTCCCTCTGTCTCTCCTCCCTCTGTCTCCCCCCTCCCTCTGTCTCTCCCCCCTCCCTCTGTCTCTCTCCCTCCCTCTGTCTCCCCTCCCTCTCTCTCCCCCCTCCCTCTGTCTCTCTCCCGTCCCTCTGTCTCTCCCCCTCCCTCTGTCTCTCTCTCCCCTCCCTCTGTCTCTCTCCCGTCCCTCTGTCTCTCTCCCCCGTCCCTCTCTCTCTCCCCTCCCTCTCTCTCCCTCCCTCTCTCCCCTCCCTCTGTCTCTCTCCCTCCCTCTGTCTCCCCCTGCAGTGAGGGGTTTGATTCTTGGTACAGTAGCTCCCCCTGGTGGTCGCTCATATATGAAGGTCCACCTTTTGTTGTATCCATGGTAACAGATCAAGCGTCACACTGGACATTTCTTGGATCACACTGAGGTGAAGAAGCTGTGACGCCTCAAATGTTGGGGTGTGACATTTCTACTCGTGACAGATATTTTCTAAACGCTTTATAAAGGAAGATTTCCTTTGAAGGTGGCGACCATGGTGTGATCGACAGGAGGAAGGCAGATGTTTGTGTGCGCTCTTCTGGACAGAGATCTCTGGTGTGGTTCCTGGTATCTGCTGGAGCATCTACTCAGGTTGGGTATTACTGCCCCTAGTGTCCCGATCACCACTGGGACCACTGGTGCCTTCATGCCCCACATTCTCTCCACCTCCTCCTTCAGCCCTCGGTACTTCTCCAGCTTCTCCTGTTCCTCCTTCCTGATGTTGCTATCACTTGGGATTGCTACATCCATCACCACCACTGTCTCCTGGTGTTTATCCACCACCATCTTGTCAGTCTGGATCTGGAAGTCCCACAGGATCTTGGCCTGCTTGTTCTCCAGCACCTTCGGGGGTGTCTCCCACCTGGTCCCTGGGACCTCCAGCCCATACTCAGATGTTCCTGTCCACTACACCAGCCACCTGGTTAAGCTGCTCCATGTGTGCCCTGCCTGCATCTTGCACCCTGCTGTGATGTGCTGGAGTGTCTCAGGGGTGTCTCCACACTGCCTACACCTGGGGTCTGGTCTGGTCTGGTCTGGTCTGGTCTGGTCTGGTCTGGTCTGGTCTGGTCTGGTCTGGTCTGGTGGACCCTGGCCTCTATTGCTCTGGTGCTCAGGGCCTGTTCTTGTGCAGCCATGAGTAGTGCCTCTGTATCATATATATCTACTGTATATCTATATCTATATAGATATATCTATATATCTATATATATCTATATCTATATACAGTATATCTATATATATCTATATATAGATATATATATACAGTATATATCTATCTATATATATATATAGATAGATATCTAGATAGATATATATATATATATCTATATATATATATAGATAGATATATAATGAGCAATATCATCCCAGTAAACTGGGATCAGAACTGGAAAACAGCTCAAAGGCTGAATCACTGGTCAACAGCCTGAGGAGTCTCCAAGCGTGACACTTTTTCATGAAATATGGATGGAAGAGCGATGTAGAACTTTTAAATTTAAAGAAGGGAAAAGTTATTTAAAGGCAAAGTAAGAGAGGAAGGGCGGGAATGGCTGCGGCGCTCTTCCCCTCGGGTGCCGTTGACACTATGCCACACTAGGGGGCGGTAGTGAGTCAACCCGCATTAGAGAAGAAGAAACGCGGAAGGACGCTCTAGGCTGTGTCCGAAACCACCCCCTATACCCTACATAGTGCACTCAATCGTGTGGACGCCATTTTGAAATAGTGTCCGAATACATTCACTCAATGTATCCCACAATGCACTGCAAAAAGTAGCGTACAACCGATGCACCCGAACTCGGTAATATATCCCATCAGCCTTTACGGTATCACGTGATAATCTGTCAATGGCGGGTAAACGAGCAGACATGACGTACAAATGTATGTAATATTATGTTGTTATTATTATATGCTATTTGTTTCACATATCTTTTAAATCTGTTACAGAAACTGGTAGATAAAATGTAAAAAAGAATATATTAAATTGTATAGTTGTATTGTTGTATTTGTAATATTAAATTGTTTAAATCAAGTTAACTTCCATCAAAGATTGCTTTCTTCGCATCCTATGGTTGATAACAAATGCTTTATTCAAAGTTTAAATTTAATTGATACAGTTTTTGATTTTGAAATGAAAACTATTTACATAAACACATACACACATAAAGAAATTGCATTTATCCTATTGGGATTTTTTAATAACTATTTACAAAAATGGAACACAAAATTTTTTCAAATTAAGAGGAACCAGCTAGGTTCAACAGACATCATGCTCCAAAACGCTGGATTATGAAGACCAGTCCTAAATGTATACAGTGATCCCTCGTTTATCGCGGGAGTTACGTTCCAAAAGTAACACGCGAAAAGTGAAATCCGCGAAGTAGCAACTTTATTTTTTTAAATTATTTTACAATGCAATACTGAACAGTAGAATGAAACCAAACATCAAAACCTGTTTTAAAGACCAATCTTTGTTTAAAACAATAATTTTAATATAGTAATACTGTACAAGATTGGAAACATTGTCACTGGCGTATTTCCCAGTCCCAGCTGTGCCTCTGCGTCCTGACTCCGCTCCGCTGGAGCGTCTGTTTCTACTGGAGGCGCAGGAGTCTTTCTCCCAGAGAAGAACATTGTTATAGGTAGTTGTTGGCGCTCTTTCTTTTTCTGAGCAAGAAGATTTTTATAAACGGATATGCCACCTTCAGTTATATTTGAGAACTGCAATGAACGACTCATCAAAGGGTCCCATTCTTGTGCCGTGCGCTGAAGTTCAGTGGCCATTCTCACCATGGTTGCTAAGCGACCAAGTGCAAACGTAAAGTTGGCAGAATGTACAGAAACGAAAACTGTTGACAAGTGAAAAATCAATACAGTACAGCGTCAATATTTTATTTCTAGACAACAGTAAAGTCCCTGAGCCAATCAGGATTCAGAGGCACTGTAAAAAAAAAAAAAAATCCGCGAAGCCGCGAAAGATGAACCGCGATATAGCGAGGGATCACTGTATATATATTTGAGAATGTACCATCATGTCATGGCGCGAAAATGTCACTAATTATTTGAGATAATAAGGAAGTGTTATGTTATTATTATTGACATTAATATTTCAATCTATTATTATTATATAAAGATAATAATAGGGTAAAATATTGCATTTTCAAAGAAACGACCGCTGAATGTGTTTGGGTGTTTCGGATGGGTTAAAATAATTAAATGGACCTGGCCACTTTTCCCGGCGACCGGTTTGTTGTTATTATGCGACAACATTACGTCATTTCACGTGCGTCGTAGTGTCCGAAGTGTCCGAAAGCTAATGAGAATTGAGTGCGCTACGTAGTTCATTCAATCCATGTCCCCATGTAGTGAGGAGGGAACAGGAAACGAGGGTGTGAGTCGGAAACGAAAAAGAAACCAAACACTCGCTCTCCTTTTGCTGTGGTAACTTTTCGCAGAACTTTTCACCTGTTTGTGAGCGTTCCAAACGTTTTTAATCGACACTATAAGTCGTGGACATCGTTAAACGATGAAAACAGCAACACTTTACTGGCTCCTGCTGATCCTGCTGATCACTGGCGTGGTTAGCGAAGGTAAGACCGGAACCAAAACATTAGGGTTAGGGTTAGGTGTAACCGAAACACAACTATTAATTCAGGAATAACTTCAGTCACTGTGATCGTCTTTTACTAACATCAGTTAGCATCAGCGATTACTGACAGGTTGTTATTTAGGATCACGAGTTGATCTCAGTTGATAGAGAACGTGAAAATAAGCTATATAATTATTATATAACCTAATGATTAGACGACCCCCTAAGTATGATAATCTGTCTGTCTATGATAGTAACTGGAACTACTGAATTAGCAACAATAAGCTTCATCAAAGAGGAAGGTTTTAAGTCTGATCTTAAAGTAGCGATGGAGTCAGCCTCCCGTACCTGGACAGGGAGCTGGTTCCATAGCAGGGGGGCTGGACAGGGAGCTGGTTCCATAGCAGGGGGGCCTGGACAGGGAGCTGGTTCCATAGCAGGGGGGCCTGGACAGGGAGCTGGTTCCATAGCAGGGGGGCTTGGACAGGGAGCTGGTTCCATAGCAGGGGGGCTTGGACAGGGAGCTGGTTCCATAGCAGGGGGGCCTGGACAGGGAGCTGGTTCCATAGCAGGGGGGCCTGGACAGGGAGCTGGTTCCATAGCTGGGGGGCCTGGTAGCTAAATGCTCGGCCCCCCATTCTACTCCTAGAGACTCTGGGGACCAGAGTAGACCAGCATTCTGAGAGCGGAGCGGTCTATTGGGCTGATAAGGTGTCACTAGCTCCTCCAGGTAGGATGGAGCTAGGCCTCTGAGGACCTGGTAGGTCAGGAGGAGAGTTTTAAAAATGATTCTAAATTTAACAGCCAATTTAGGCAGCCAATGAAGCGACGCCAGTCCAGGAGTCATGTGACCTCTGTGGTCAGTACCTGTCAGAACTCTGGCTGCAGCATTTTGGATCAGCTGGAGGCTTCTTAAAGAGTTGTTTGGACACCCTGATAATAAAGAATTACAATAGTCCAGCCTGAAGGAACAAATGCTGGACTAACTTTTCAGCATCATGGTGGGTCAGCAGCTTCCTGATCTTTGTGATGTTCCTCAGGTGGAAAAAGGCACTTCTAGAGACTAATTTAATGTGTGAGTTGAAGGAGAGATTTTGATCAAATGTTACTCCTAGATTCCTCACAGAGAGACTAGATGTTAATGAGATCCCATCTAGAGTGATCATGTGATCTAATCTATCCCTGAGAGGTTCAGGACCAAACACCATGACCTCAGTTTTTCCTGGGTTAAGGAGGAGGACATTTGAAGACATCCAGGACTTTATGTCTTTAAGACAGGTCTGGAGCTTCACTAACTTCTCTGTCTCCTCTGGTTTCATGGATAAATAGAGCTGAGTGTCATCAGCATAACAATGAACATTGATCCCATGCACAGGTCAGTAGGGATGGAAGGCGTGAACCAAACCTGGACCATATTTGAGGTTCTGTGTGTTTCTGTGTTCCAGCCACGGTCATCAATGTGGAAGAAGGCCAGAACTTTATTCTGGAATGTTTCTGGCCCAACAAAGACCTGACCTTTAACCTGTTTGACTGGAAGCAAGATGGAGACGTGGAGGTGTTCATGTACGATGCAGGCGTTCACTACAACAATGGTCGTTCTGGTCAAGACCCCCGGTTTCAGGGACGAGTTTCCCATTTTCCGGAAGCCCTGAAGGATGGGAATGCTTCTATACAGATCCGCTCGGCCAAGGTCAAAGACAGTGGAACGTACACCTGCTATTTTCCACGAGCTGATCCAAAACGATCCACAAAGATTGAGGTGCAAGTCGGTGAGTGTCGTTCAACTCTTTTCTGGTCACGTTCTCCTGCTGGAACGTCCTTGTTTGTGCCAGCGGAGAACATTGGTGGCGTTTCGCTCCAGAAGGTCTGTAGACTCTCAGTCATCCAGGTCCTCGTTATCCAGGGTAGTTTTCTGTCAACCGGACTCTTTTTCTTCTCTTTTAAAGACGTTTCTCCTTCTATCCTGAAGGCTTCTTCAGTTCTGAACTCTCTGGGGACTGAGCTTGAAAATATAGCTCTTGTGGACCATTAGCATGCTAATGATCTGGGTGGTCATCTGAGGGTCGTCGGTAGGGTCGTCGGCAGGGTCGTTGGTAGGGTCGTCGGTAGGGTCGTCAGGTTCTAGTGAGTCTGAGAGGGCTCCTGACCAGACGGACGTGTAGGACGTGGTGAGAGGTGTGAGGAGCCCAGGGTGGGCCGAGGCTGCCGTGGACCTTCATGTCCTTCATGTCCTTCATGTCCTTCATGTCCCCTCCTAAAGCTGTGTCTCTGTTGCAGTGAGGGACCTTAAGGACAGATCAGCTGAGCAGCTCCCGGGTGAGTGATGATGTCACAGCTTGGAGTCTTCTCTTCCATGTTGCTAAATTTACTCAACTAAAAGCCACCAAACTTTTGACGATGATGATTTTGAACACGACTAGAAATCTGTGACATCATCATTAGGGTTAGGGTTAGGGTCTGTAGGCGTCCTCACGCTTTGAGACAAGTAGCCGTAAAAGTGTCCCAGAGACGTTTGAGTCCTTCCACGCGTGTTCAAAATCATCGGCGTGACCATGTTCCTCCAGCGGCTCCTCGCCCACCCTCAGCCCGCCCTGAGGCCACGCCTCCTTTGCTAATCCTGCCTCACTGTGTTGCTACAGGTGCATCTCCAAAGCCCCGCCTCTACACGGCTCCAGCCACGCCGGACTCGCTGTGGCTGTTCTGCGAGGTGGACGGTGCTTTTCCAGAACCCAAGGTGGAGTTCTTGGACGGTGCTGGAACCAGAATCCTTCCCGAGAAGAACCAGTCGTTGGTGAAAGACGGGCGTTACCACATCGAAGCCTCCATCCATGTGACCAAAACAGACAACTTCACCTGTGTGGTCACGCAGGAGCAAATCCACCACCGGACGTCTGCGTCCACCTTCGTCCTCACCTGCAGTCCGTTTTCATCTCCACCTCCTCAACAGTTGCTTCTGGTCCACCTGGTCCAGCCTCCTGACCCGTCTGCCTGCTTTGTGTTTCAGGAAGTGACCCGTCCACCATGGACGCCGGACACGTCGGATCCACAAAGATTGAGGTGCAAGTCGGTGAGTGTCGTTCAACTCTTCTTGACTCTTTTCTGGTCACGTTCTCCTGCTGGAACGTCCTTGTTTGTGCCAGCGGAGAACATTGGTGGCGTTTCGCTCCAGAAGGTCTGTAGACTCTCAATCATCCAGGTCCTCGTTATCCAGGGTAGTTTTCTGTCAACCGGACTCTTTTTCTTCTCTTTTAAAGACGTTTCTCCTTCTATCCTGAAGGCTTCTTCAGTTCTGAACTCTCTGGGGACTGAGCTTGAAAATATAGCTCTTGTGGACCATTAGCATGCTAATGATCTGGGTGGTCATCTGAGGGTCGTCGGCAGGGTCGTCGTAGGGTCGTCGGCAGGGTCGTCGGCAGGGTCGTCGGCAGGGTCGTCGGCAGGGTCGTCGTAGGGTCGTCGGCAGGGTCGTCGGCAGGGTCGTCGGCAGGGTCGTCGGTAGGGTCGTCGGCAGGGTCGTCGGCAGGGTCGTCGGCAGGGTCGTCGGTAGGGTCGTCGGCAGGGTCGTCGGCAGGGTCGTCGGCAGGGTCGTCGGCAGGGTCGTCGGCAGGGTCGTCGGTAGGGTCGTCGGCAGGGTCGTCGGCAGGGTCGGTATGTTTCTGCCTGTGGAAGCCTTCTCTGTACTGGAAACAGGTGGTGTTCAAACAGGTCCAGCATGGTGCAGATGTGGGCTGGACAGGAGGACGTCCTGGACAGGAGGACGTCCTGGACACCAAACCTTTGACGATGATGATTTTGAACACGACTGAGTAGAAATCTGTGACATCATCATTAGGGTTAGGGTTAGGGTCTGTAGGCGTCCTCACGCTTTGAGACAAGTAGCCTTAAAAGTGTCCCAGAGACGTTTGAGTCCTTCCACGGGTGTTCAAAATCATCGGCGTGACCATGTTCCTCCAGCGGCTCCTCGCCCACCCTCAGCCCGCCCTGAGGCCACGCCTCCTTTGCTAATCCTGCCTCACTGTGTTGCTACAGGTGCATCTCCAAAGCCCCGCCTCTACACGGCTCCAGCCACGCCGGACTCGCTGTGGCTGTTCTGCAAGGTGGACGGTGCTTTTCCAGAACCCAAGGTGGAGTTCTTGGACGGTGCTGGAACCAGAATCCTTCCCGAGAAGAACCAGTCGTTGGTGAAAGACGGGCGTTACCACATCGAAGCCTCCATCCATGTGACCAAAACAGACAACTTCACCTGTGTGGTCACGCAGGAGCAAATCCACCACCGGACGTCTGCGTCCACCTTCGTCCTCACCTACAGTCCGTTTTCATCTCCACCTCCTCAACAGTTGCTTCTGGTCCACCTGGTCCAGCCTCCTGACCCGTCTGCCTGCTTTGTGTTTCAGGAAGTGACCCGTCCACCATGGACGCCGGACACGTCGTATTGCTGCTTGCTTTCATCATTTCATTTCTTTTAAATATTGTTGTGATTGTTTTGCTCCGGAGGAGAACAGGCATGAAGCTGAGACGTTCTAAAGGTACGTTCTGACGTTCTCAGAGGTTCCTTCAGCGTTCTTTGCTCCGTCTGGACTGGTTGACCATCACCAGTCACCAGCTCACGTCTCATGTCTCCGGATCTGTTGGGCCCAAAGTCCTCAAACGTTTTGTTGGGTTTCTGATCTGCAGGTTCTCATCTGGAGGCGGCTTTGGAAGACACCCCAGCACTGTTGTGAACTGTTGGACCAACCTGAGCAGCTCCCACCATGTTCTTCTACTTCTGAACTTTATTTATACTGCATCTCAAGAGCCTCCCTGGAGTCTTC
>NC_042303.1:18798932-18843606 GCF_901000725.2 Takifugu rubripes | reverse complement strand
TTTTTAAAGCAACAGATCAACATTTAAACGGACTTTTGTTAAATCTTGTGTAACACTTGTTTGCGCAGCAGCAGCTGACAGGTGAACCACGTCACCTGAGGCCCTGCAGGCTGATCTCTGATCAGTTATTGATCACCAGAAGAGGTGAGGTCACAGTGTTGGATTTGGTGACTTCCGTGTTGTGAAAGCTTTGAAGTCTTCGTGTGCCAGAAATGTCACCTGTGTTGATCTGAAATGGACCATATTTGTGTTTCTCAGGTCTCAGTGAAGTATGAGCTCCTCACAGAGCAACGTGACGATTCCTCAGGTCGGCTGTGTTCAGCTTTTTTAGGTGTTTGGTTTTTAACCCTTCTGGCTCCCATCCTGTTAACAGAAAACTGATGATTGGAGACGGAATCATCACTCACGCTGATTTCATTCAAATCAAACCAATTGTTATTGTGTTTCCTCCTCAAATCCACGTTTCCTAAAGCTCAAACCTACCTGCAGCGTCCTCCCACCTGTGTAGCGTAGAACTGACCTCTGCCTCTCTGGCTCCCCCTGCTGGTCACAGGGCGCGGTCGTCCGCGACGCCTACGTCACAGCCCTGCTCAAGAACCTGATCGTGGTTTTGGTCTGGTTCGTCCTCAGCTCCATCAACGGCTCATTGGTGGTGACCTTCTTTAAACACCAGGTTCACACACACACACACGCACACGCACACGCACACACACACACACACACACACTCACACATTCTGTCTTCCTCCAGGGATTCTATGAAGACCCTCGTTACATCCTCTTCATCCACATGGTCATCAATGATGCCATTCAGCTGACCGTCACCACCCTGCTCTTCATCCTCAGCTATGTTCTCTACAAGATTAATGTGGCCGTGTGCTGCGTCTTCATCCTGCTGGCGGTTTTCACCACCAGAAACACCCCCATCAACCTAGCTAGCATGGCTATAGAGCGCTACATTTCCATCTGCGAGCCTTTGCGTCACGCCCAGATCTGCACCGTCAGGAGAACTTACATTGTGATCAGCCTGATCTGGTTCATGTGTGTTGCTCCAGACATCACAGATTTATTTGTCACGCTGGCGACCGAGTCCCTCAGCTTCTTCCATCAGTCAGTCTTCTGCCTACGACACAACATCTTCAAGGATCCCGTCCTGGCTCACAAAAGGCAGGCCTTCGATATCATCTACTTCTCCTTGGTCTTTCTGACTCTGGTCTTCAGCTACTTAAAAATCCTGTTTGCAGCACGAGCGCTTTCCACGGAGAAGACCTCCGCCCTGAGAGCCAGAAACACCATCCTGCTCCACGGAGTGCAGCTCTTCATGTGCATGCTCTCCTACATTTCCCCCAGCGTGGAGATCGCCCTTCACCTCATCTTCCCTGGGTGGATCCTGGAGATCAGGTTTGCAAACTACCTGATTGTCTACATCCTGCCCCGCTTCCTCAGCCCAATCATCTATGGCTTCAGAGACAAAAAGTTCAGGAAATACTTGAAGATGAACCTTCAGATCAGAAGGTGCGGCGTCCCCCGGCCGGAGGTGGCCCCCGTGAACACACTCTGAAACACACCCTTAACGAACAAAGTCAAGTCATCAATCTCTCCATCAGCCTCAAATCCAATCAAAAAGGGCTGATCAATAAACCTGACCAGGCTGAAGTCCCACAACTACCTGAGGAGGCGGCCGAGCGACCCGGTCCAGAGTGTTCCACATGAAACCGGACTGAACTGGACCTCAGGAGGCATCTGAAGTCTTTGGGCTGATAAAGTGTCAATAAACCATGAAAATCATTTGGTTTGTTATTATTGCTGCGACTGAGATTTCACAGCATCAGGAAAATAATCACATGTGTAACCTGCTCTTCTGGAAGGGGACATAACAAGTCAGAGCTCACACATGATCTGGACCGACCCTGAGACGTTCACACATGATCTGGACCGACCCTGAGACATTCACACATGATCTGGACCGACCCTGAGACGTTCACACATGATCTGGACCGACCCTGAGACGTTCACACATGATCTGGACCAACCCAGAGACATTCACACATGATCTGGTCCAACCCTGAGACGTTCACACATGATCTGGTTCAACCCTGAGACATTCACACATGATCTGGTTCAACCCTGAGACGTTCACACATGATCTGGTTCAACCCTGAGACGTTCACACATGATCTGGTTCAACCCTGAGACATTCACACATGATCTGGTCCAACCCTGAGACGTTCACACATGATCTGGTCCAACCCTGAGACGTTCACACATGATCTGGTCCAACCCTGAGACATTCACACATGATCTGGTCCAACCCTGAGACATTCACACATGATCTGGTTCAACCCTGAGACGTTCACACATGATCTGGTTCAACCCTGAGACATTCACACATGATCTGGTTCAACCCTGAGACATTCACACATGATCTGGTCCAACCCTGAGACGTTCACACATGATCTGGTCCAACCCTGAGACATTCACACATGATCTGGTCCCATCCAAGATCAACGCTGGCAAAACCAAGGAGCTGGTGGTGGATTTCCGCAGGCGTAACAACCCCCCGCCTGCACCAGTGAACATCCTGGGAACGGATGTTGACGTGGTGGAGTCCTACAAGTACCTGGGTGTTCACCTAAACAATAACCTGGACTGGACACACAACACAGACGCCCTGGTCAAGAAGGGCAACAGCAGACTGTTCCTGCTCAGGAGGCTGAGGTCTTTGGGAGTGCAGGGACCCCTCCTGAGGACTTTCTATGACTCTGTGGTGGGATCAGCCATCTTCTACGGGATAGTCTGCTGGTCCAGTAGCATCATGGACAGGGACAGGAAGAGGATGGACAGACTGGTAAGGAGGGCCAGCTCTGTCCTGGGATGTCCCCTGGACAGGGACAGGAGGAGGATGGACAGACTGGTGAGGAGGGCCAGCTCTGTCCTGGGATGTGCCCTGGACAGGGACAGGGAGAGGATGGACAGACTGGTGAGGAGGGCCAGCTCTGTCCTGGGATGTCCCCTGGACAGGGACAGGAGGAGGATGGACAGACTGGTGAGGAGGGCCAGCTCTGTCCTGGGATGTCCCCTGGACAGGGACAGGAGGAGGATGGACAGACTGGTGAGGAGGGCCAGCTCTGTCCTGGGATGTCCCCTGGACAGGGACAGGAAGAGGATGGACAGACTGGTGAGGAGGGCCAGCTCTGTCCTGGGATGTCCCCTGGACAGGGACAGGAAGAGGATGGACAGACTGGTGAGGAGGGCCAGCTCTGTCCTGGGATGTCCCCTGGACTCGGTGGAGGTGGTGGGAGACGGGAGGATGATGGCTAAGCTGTCCTCCATGTTGGACAACACGTCCCCCCCCCACATTCCAGATTCTATTCTATTCTATCTTATTTTTCTCTGCTGCTGCTGTTGCACTGGAAATGTCCCCGTGTGGGACAAAAAAGGACCTGAATCTGAATCTGAATCCTGAGATGTTCACATATGATCATGACTAACCCGAAGATCTTCACACATGATCTGGTCCAACTCTGGGATGCTCACACATGATCTTGTGAAACACTTTGATATTCACACATGTCTTAAAGTCCTGGTCCTGAACTGGCACCAGACCAGGTTTATGGAACAAGTTGTGGCAGCGCTGAAGGTGAACCTGAAGCAGAGACCTGCCAACGTGCTGGAGGTTCCAGAGGAATCACCTTGTTTTCCACCTGACTGTCGGGGGATCCGGTGGGTCCTGAAGGGATCCAGAACATGACCTGTGACATCAGGACCTCGTCCACGCCCATGAGCACAGCGACATGAAGAAAAGACGCAGAGAAGCTCCTGCAGAGGCTCCAGCAGCTCAGCAGGTACCTGCGCTCCCGCGTGTCCTGCTGGTTCTACTGGTGCTGATCCAGGTTCTGATCATTTCTTCTTCATTGATTAATCTGTACAGATCGCCTCCATGACGGTCCAGGCTTTGGGCTGGACGGAACCGGCGCCTCGGTGAGAGCAGGCAGGTGAGACACGAGCAAATGAGGTTTTCTGCATATTTACACATGCTGAGATGTTCTGACATCAAAACATAAAAGAACCTTTTTGGGCCAGAAGCTGAATTCTGCTGCAGGCTCATCACAGCTCTTTGATGTTCTGGTGGTTCCGTCTCAGAGGTTCTTTAGTTTGGGTCTGAGGTTCTCTGGAGCTTCCAGAAGCTGATTTCTGACTTTGATCTGACGTCCTCACAGAAAAGTCTTTTGATCCTCGGATCAAAGTGATTTATTGAATTTTGAACTGTGAATTAATCAAAACTCTTTGAGGGAGAAGCATCAGGATGTGTTCGGGTACCAGCTGCTCACATCTGGAAATGTTTCCATCAGGAGCTTTCACACATGATACCTGCTCAATACTCGACCCTGGCACCTGCTTCAGTCTGTCCCTTTACTTTATTCACACCTGAACCCGACTCATTTAGGCTCATTTAGGCTCATTTAGGCTCATTTAGGCTCTTTTATGCTCATTTACGCTCATTTAGGCTCATTTATGCTCATTTAGGCTCTTTTATGCTCATTTATGCTCATTTAGGCTCATTTAGGCTCTTTTATGCTCATTTATGCTCATTTATGCTCATTTAGCCTCATTTAGGCTCTTTTATGCTCATTTATGCTCATTTAGGCTCTTTTATGCTCATTTTCCACAGTTTTGCTGGAAAAAAAGGATGAAAAAGTGAAAGAACCAACAAGTTTCTTCAGAACCTGCCCAGTAGGGGGCGCTGTGGCCGCGCTGAGGGGGCTTCAGGAAAATACGGAAAAAAAGGTGCCATCGATCGATTTGGCGTCAGACTTCGAATCTTTCTGGTTTCAGTGATGACGGAATCATCACAAGAAAACGTGATTTCAATTTTAGTGTAGCGAAACTGTTGATTTAGTCTGATTTAAGTTCTAAACATTTAAACATTCTAAAGGCGGCAGCAGAATCTGCTGATATGCTGATTTAGTTCACTGATCACATAAATGCTTCAAACGTGCTTTTTCTGTTGTTCCTTTGTTCGTTTTTAAACCTCCTATCAGCTCTTGTGTTTAAATTCGTGTAAAACATCTGTGAAACTAAAGTGTTGGTGAATTCAGCCGTCAGAGCTCCGGTGACCAGATGTTCCTGAACGCCTCCTCTCCGAACCCTCTGGACCTGCTGTGTAACGGCAGCTCGGCGCTGCCAGGGGGCGCTGTGGCCGCCTACAAAGACAGCTTCGCTAATGCTCTCGCCAAGAACATCGTGGCCATGCTGGTGTGGCTGGTCCTCTCCATCATCAACAGCAGCATGGTCTACACCTTCCTGCAGCACAGGTGCCACCTCCACGTGCACCACGATCACCTCCACGTGCACCACGATCACCTCCACGTGCACCACGGTCACCTCCACGTGCACCACGATCACCTCCTCACCCACCAACCAGTAGATGTTTACTCACTCAAATCAGCCGTCTGTCCTCTCTGATTCCAGCCTCTTCTACGAGAACCCTCGCTACATCCTGTTCATCTACATGGTGATCAACGACGCTCTGCAGCTCAGCCTGGTCACGGCGCTCTACGTGCTGAGCTACATCTTCAGGATGATCCACACCTCCGTCTGCTGCTGCCTGGTGATTGTAGCCCACTCAGAAGCTCGTGGCTGCTCCCCAGCCTGAGGAACAGCCTGTGTTCCTCGTGCTGCTCCTCCTGCTGTTCCTCCTGCTGTTCCTCGTGCTGTTCCTCCTGCTGTTCCTCCTGCTGTTCCTCCTGCTGCTCCTCGTGCTGTTCCTCAGGCTGTTCCTCAGGCTGTTCCTCAGGCTGTTCCTCCTGCTGTTCCTCAGGCTGTTCCTCCTGCTGTTCCTCCTGCTGTTCCTCGTGCTGTTCCTCAGGCTGTTCCTCGTGCTGTTCCTCAGGCTGTTCCTCGTGCTGTTCCTCCTGCTGTTCCTCGTGCTGTTCCTCGTGCTGTTCCTCAGGCTGTTCCTCCTGCTGCTCCTCCTGCTGTTCCTCCTGCTGTTCCTCCTGCTGTTCCTCAGGCTGTTCCTTCTGCTGCTCCTCTTGCTGTTCCTCAGGCTGTTCCTCGTGCTGTTCCTCAGGCTGTTCCTCCTGCTGTTCCTCGTGCTGTTCCTCCTGCTGTTCCTTGTGCTGTTCCTCCTGCTGTTCCTCTTGCTGTTCCTCTTGCTGTTCCTCAGGCTGTTCCTCGTGCTGTTCCTCAGGCTGTTCCTCAGGCTGTTCCTCAGGCTGTTCCTCGTGCTGTTCCTCAGGCTGTTCCTCGTGCTGTTCCTCCTGCTGTTCCTCCTGCTGCTCCTCTTGCTGTTCCTCGTGCTGTTCCTCAGGCTGTTCCTCTTGCTGTTCCTCAGGCTGTTCCTCAGGCTGTTCCTCCTGCTGTTCCTCCTGCTGTTCCTCCTGCTGCTCCTCCTGCTGTTCCTCGTGCTGTTCCTCAGGCTGTTCCTCCTGCTGTTCCTCCTGCTGCTCCTCCTGCTGTTCCTCCTGCTGCTCCTCCTGCTGTTCCTCCTGCTGTTCCTCAGGCTGTTCCTCGTGCTGCTCCTCGTGCTGCTCCTCAGGCTGTTCCTCGTGCTGTTCCTCGGGCTGTTCCTCCTGCTGTTCCTCAGGCTGTTCCTCCTGCTGTTCCTCAGGCTGTTCCTCCTGCTGTTCCTCCTGCTGCTCCTCTTGCTGTTCCTCCTGCTGCTCCTCGTGCTGCTCCTCGTGCTGTTCCTCGTGCTGTTCCTCGTGCTGTTCCTCGTGCTGTTCCTCCTGCTGTTCCTCCTGCTGTTCCTCCTGCTGCTTCTCTTGCTGTTCCTCGTGCTGTTCCTCAGGCTGTTCCTCAGGCTGTTCCTCTTGCTGTTCCTCAGGCTGTTCCTCAGGCTGTTCCTCCTGCTGTTCCTCCTGCTGTTCCTCCTGCTGCTCCTCCTGCTGTTCCTCGTGCTGTTCCTCAGGCTGTTCCTCAGGCTGTTCCTCCTGCTGTTCCTCCTGCTGTTCCTCCTGCTGTTCCTCCTGCTGCTCCTCAGGCTGGGGAGCAGCATGTGACTTGGATCTGTCCGTCCTGCTTCCCTCAGATCATGCTGGCCGTCCTCACCACCCGCTCCACCCCTCTGATCCTGGCCGGCATGGCGGTGGAGCGCTACATCTCCATCTGCTTCCCTCTGCACTACGGCCAGATGTGCACCATCTCCCGCACCCTCCTGCTGATTGGCTGCATCCTGCTGCTCACCATCGTGCCCCCCATCTCCGACCTGCTCATCACCATCGTCCACGAGCCCCTCGGCTTTTTCCGCAGCACCATTTTCTGCGACCACCCGCTGCTCTTCCGTCACCGCTCCATCTACTACAAGAACTGCGTGTTTGACGGCGTCTACCTGTCCTTCGTGGCTCTGATGCTGCTCTACACCTACTGCAAGATCATGCTGACGGCGCACGCAGCCTCGGCGGGCCTGGCCTCCATCAGGAGGGCCAGGAACACCGTGCTGCTCCACGGGCTGCAGGTGGGTGTTCCGCCGCAGAAGCTGCTTCCTGTTCCTGCTCGATGGCGTCGCCACGGTTTTTGTTTGAGCACGTTTACAGGAGCGGACGCACAAACCTGCTAACTGACCACACAGTGAAGGTTCTCCTCATCCAGCTTTGGAGGAGGGATGAGGTGGAGACATGTTAGCTTCTGCTGGCTTCTGCTGGCTTCTGTTAGCTTCTGTTAGCTTCTGTTAGCTTCTGTTGGCTTCTGTTAGCTTCTGTTAGCTTCTGTTAGCTTCTGTTGGCTTCTGTTGGCTTCTGCTGGCTTCTTGAGGGGTTGATGAAGTTCTTCTTCTCTTCCAGCTGTTGCTCTGCATGCTGGCCTTCGTGGTTCCGTCCCTTCAGGCGGCGCTCATCTCCCTCTTCCCCCGCCTGGGGCTGGAGATCCGATACATCTTCTATCTGGTCGTCTACATCATCCCTCGTTTCATGAGTCCGGTCATTTACGGTTTTCGAGATGAGCAGTTCAGGAAGTACTGGACCCGGTTCTTGTCCTGCTGCGATGGGACCCGGGTCAGACCAACCCCACTGAAGGTGCACCTGTAGGAGAAACTCTCAGGAACGTGTATCTACACAGGACAGCGGTTTCCATGGTGACGACTAAAAACGGTCGATTGGTTAAACTGCGATCAAGAGAATTCAAACAAAATCATCATATTATTGACAAAAGAATCCAGATCAGATCCAGACCTGGATCCTGATCCTGGTCCAGACCTGGATCCTGGATCCTGATCCTGATCCTTATCTGGGTCCTGATCCTTATCCGGGTCCTGATCCTTATCCTGATCCTAAACCAGATCCGGATCCAGACCTGGATCTTGACCCTGATCCAAATCCCTCCCCTCTACCTGGATGTGAGTTTCTGTCCCATCTGTCCTCTGGTTAGACTGGGAACTGGTTAGACTGGGAACTGGTTAGACTGGGAGCTGGTTAGACTGGGAACTGGTTAGACTGGGAACTGGTTAGACTGGGTGCTGGTTAGACTGGGAACTGGTTAGACTGGGAGCTGGTTAGACTGGGAACTGGTTAGACTGGGAACTGGTTAGACTGGGTGCTGGTTAGACTGGGAACTGGTTAGACTGGGAGCTGGTTAGACTGGGAACTGGTTAGACTGGGAGCTGGTTAGACTGGGAGCTGGTTAGACTGGGAACTGGTTAGACTGGGAGCTGGTTAGACTGGGAGCTGGTTAGACTGGGAGCTGGTTAGACTGGGTGCTGGTTAGACTGGGAGCTGGTTAGACTGGGCTGAATCAGAACGAGAATCTCATTGATCAATGTGTACTCTGTGGATTAAATTAGATTCCATTATTCCATTATAAGAATCTTAAAACTTTTTCCTCCGGATAGAAAATGTCTTAATTTTTATTTGTTAACAAAATATTCGGTCATTTTGACTCGTTATTTTCCTTCAGTTTCCATCGTTATATTTTCCTTGTTCTTGTACGTAATGTTGTATTATGCTGTCAAACTAACAGAGCGGCTTCTGTAAATAAATAGATAAATAAATAAATAAATTCTGAAAGTCTTTGTTGATAAAAGATCATGAGGTTTTTGGCCCATCTGCACCAGCACCCTTTGTCCACTAGAGGGAACCATCGTCATGCATCATCTGCTTTTTAAAAGGTTTCGCGTTTATATTCATTTCAGTAATAATGTAGTTAGTATTTCGGGTTTTATTAAATATCTTTGTGAATAAAACAATCTCATTCGCCTGAGATGTGCAGAATTAAACGAATTCCTCCAATATGGGACAGACCGGACTGTCTTCAAAGTTCTTTACAATTTAGGTTCAAGTTTGCATATATTTTACTATATTTGTTTTTGTTTGTACTATATATTCGCCCGCGATGTTTCATAAAACTGGAATTACCATCTAAATTGTATTATTCGTGTCATGAACTAAAAAGGTCCGTCACTATCATCGTTATCTTGATCCCGCCGGAGGCTCGTTTTCTGCTCCGGAAGATGACGGAAAGAGCCGAAGTGTTCCGAGGGCAGGAGAGAGCCTCGGGCGGAGGAGAGCTGCTCGCCCCGCACGCCCCGCACCGATGAGTCTGCTCTGCGCTCATTTCACGCAAAGTTCGCATCAAATAAAGCGGAGAGGATCATTGAAAAGCAGCTTCGGGAAGAGAAAGTTCGAAAGTGAAGAGACGCATCACGGGATGAATCCGAGCAGGAAGGAACGAGCCGAGTAAGTCCCGACGCTTCTGCTCCGGTCTCCTCTGGAAGCTCCTCACTCTCCACTGGAAGCTCCTCACTCCTCTGGAAGCTCCTCACTCTCCACTGGAAGCTCCTCACTCTCCACTGGAAGCTCCTCACTCCCCTGGAAGCTCCTCACTCTCCTCTGGAAGCTCCTCACTCCCCTGGAAGCTCCTCGCTCTCCTCTGGAAGCTCCTCACTCCCCTGGAAGCTCCTCACTCTCCTCTGGAAGCTCCTCACTCCACTGGAAGCTCCTCACTCCTCTGGAAGCTCCTCACTCTCCTCTGGAAGCTCCTCACTCTCCTCTGGAAGCTCCTCACTCCACTGGAAGCTCCTCACTCCTCTGGAAGCTCCTCACTCTCCACTGGAAGCTCCTCACTCTCCTCTGGAAGCTCCTCACTCTCCACTGGAAGCTCCTCACTCTCCACTGGAAGCTCCTCACTCTCCTCTGGAAGCTCCTCACTCTCCACTGGAAGCTCCTCACTCTCCACTGGAAGCTCCTCACTCTCCTCTGGAAGCTCCTCACTCTCCACTGGAAGCTCCTCACTCTCCACTGGAAGCTCCTCACTCTCCTCTGGAAGCTCCTCACTCTCCTCTGGAAGCTCCTCACTCTCCACTGGAAGCTCCTCACTCTCCTCTGGAAGCTCCTCACTCTCCACTGGAAGCTCCTCACTCCCCTGGAAGCTCCTCACTCTCCACTGGAAGCTCCTCACTCCTCTGGAAGCTCCTCACTCTCCTCTGGAAGCTCCTCACTCCACTGGAAGCTCCTCACTCTCCTCTGGAAGCTCCTCACTCCTCTGGAAGCTCCTCACTCCACTGGAAGCTCCTCACTCTCCTCTGGAAGCTCCTCACTCTCCACTGGAAGCTCCTCACTCTCCTCTGGAAGCTCCTCACTCTCCTCTGGAAGCTCCTCACTCTCCTCTGGAAGCTCCTCACTCTCCTCTGGAAGCTCCTCACTCTCCTCTGGAAGCTCCTCACTCTCCTCTGGAAGCTCCTCACTCTCCACTGGAAGCTCCTCACTCCCCTGGAAGCTCCTCACTCTCCTCTGGAAGCTCCTCACTCTCCTCTGGAAGCTCCTCACTCTCCTCTGGAAGCTCCTCACTCTCCACTGGAAGCTCCTCACTCCCCTGGAAGCTCCTCACTCTCCTCTGGAAGCTCCTCACTCTCCTCTGGAAGCTCCTCACTCTCCACTGGAAGCTCCTCACTCCCCTGGAAGCTCCTCACTCTCCTCTGGAAGCTCCTCACTCTCCACTGGAAGCTCCTCACTCTCCACTGGAAGCTCCTCACTCCTCTGGAAGCTCCTCACTCCCCTGGAAGCTCCTCACTCCTCTGGAAGCTCCTCACTCCACTGGAAGCTCCTCACTCTTCTGGAAGCTCCTCACTCTCCTCCTTCTGTCTCCCTTCCTCAGATTTAAATGACCAACTTTTTATGTGTGTTAGACCAAATTCCCACATTTAAAAGTGAGCGACAGCGACGCACGCGCGTGTTTTACGTGGATTTCTAATCAAGAGAAATTTTAATCGGAACTCTTTGAATGCTGCAGAAGATCGGGAATATGGGAAGGTTCCTGTTTCTCGGTTAGTTTTCCGTGTTTGGGGGATTTGAATGGATTTATTCCGGGTGAGTTTCCTGTTCAGAGACCCATCCTGACGGTCCCAAACCGACCTGAAGACCATCCGAACCTGCTGAGAGCAGCAGAATGGGATTAGAGCCGAGCCGGATCGGATGGCTGCGGTCCATTAAGGACCATTAGGTGAACACCTGAGGTCCTTCCTGCAGGACTCACACAGCAAGATTTCATTAGAGCCCCTCAGGCTGGAGCTGCTGGCCCACCAATCAGCGCTCAGGGGGCGTGGCTCCGAGCAGGGACAACCAATCCACAGACAGACAACAGGTGGAACACTTGGTCCCAAAGCTGGAACAGAAGCATCTCTTCAGGGTCCAGGCAGATTTGGTCAGCTGTCTGTTTCTGCTGGAGATCTTCCTGTTAGAGCTCTGACTCCTCAGATCTTCTCTGATCTTCTCTGACTCCTCAGATCTTCTCTGATCTTCTCTGACTCCTCAGATCTTCTCTGATTCCTCAGATCTTCTCTGATCTTCTCTGACTCCTCAGATCTTCTCTGATCTTCTCTGATTCCTCAGATCTTCTCAGATCTTCTCTGACTCCTCAGATGAAGCCTTCAGTGAGGATGGTGAATGTAGCCTGACGTTCATCCTGGTTCCTCAAAAACTCGTGTAAAGTTGTTGTGCTCCTGGAAACAGAAACTCTGTTCTAAGTTTGTCTCCATCCTGGTCTGGATTGTCTCCTCAGTAACCATGGTGACAGAGAGCGTGCCCAGCTGGATCCGCCAGGCCTCCGACGAGGCTCTGGTTCACGTGAACGTCGGAGGTCTGAGGAGGAGCCTCTGTTCTAGCACGCTAAAGAAATTCCCAGACACCAGACTGGGAAAACTCCTGGCATGTGAGTCGGAGGAGGCCATCCTGCAGGTGGGTCTTCAGGGCTGGTCCACCTGCGTGTTGCCCCGCCCCTCCTGATCCTCCCTGTGTGCAGGTGTGTGACGACTACGACGTCCAGCAGAAGGAGTTTTACTTTGATCGGAATCCCGGCCTCTTCCGCTACGTCCTCCATTTCTATCAGACTGGGAAACTCCACATCATGGAGGAGCTGTGCATCTTCTCCTTCAGGTCTGATCTTCTCCTCCATCATCACACACTTGCTGTGTTTAACGTAACCATGAAAGCACTCGTTAGCGGCGCTGGAGGCGGCGGCGTGTTGAAGGTCGGACTCCAAACGCGCTGGTTTCCTGTTGGGGTGAACGTGTGACCTTTCTTCAGTCAGGAGATCGAGTATTGGGGCATCAACGAGTTCTTCCTGGACAGTTGCTGTAGCTACCGTTACCATGACCGCAAGCTGGAGAGCGCCCGGCGCCGCAGCTGGGACGACGAGAGCGACGCCAGCAGCATCGACACGTCCGTCGACGAGATATCGGACCTGAACAAGTAGGTAGACCCCGCCCCCTTCCCCGCCCTAACCCCGCCCCTTCCCGTTTCTGCTGCTCCGCCTCATCAACCCCCCCCCCCCCCTCCCCCACAGAGACATGCAGCACTTCCAGGAAGTTCGCTTCGGGAATGTCAGGAAGTGTCTGTGGCTCACACTGGAGAACCCAGGCTACTCCATTCCCAGTAAGCTCTTCAGCCTGGTCTCCATCAGCGTGGTGCTCACCTCCATCGCCACCATGTGCATCAACAGCATCCCAGAATATCAGGTGGGCGGAGCCTCCGGCCGTGTTAGCGTCGCCCTGCTGCTAGCATTTGTACGCCAGCTTTACACGAACGTTCTGTTGCTCAGACTTTCGATGATGACGGGAAGTTAGTGGAGGACTGGACCACACAGGTTCTGGAGGTGTTCTGCTCCTGCTGGTTCACCTTCGAGGTGAGAGGTGTGAGACACGAGACGCTGTTGGGCGGAACCACCATGCTGACCAATGTTTCCGTCTTCCTCCGAGGTGGCGACGCGGCTGCTGCTCGCCCCCAACAGGAGCAAGTTCTTCCACCACCCTCTCAACATCATCGACGTGGCCTCTGTGATCCCCATCTACATCACCCTGACCTTTGACCTGACTGTGGGCGCAGAGTCGGACCTGGGAGACCTGGGTCGGCTCATACAGGTGCACCATTCCTGCGTTTTCTATAATGACCAACATGATTCTGAGTGGGACCCAAACAAACAGAAGAACCACTCACCTGTTTCCTCCTTGGTTCTGGTCCGTTCTGGCATCTGAGCCCAGATTCAGTTGTTCTGAACCCTCTGATGCAGCTGTTGGTTGTTGGCTAATGTAGCTAACAGCAGCCACAGTTAGCGGCCCAGTGCTACAGCTAATGCTAACCCTCCTGAACAAGGGCACAGCCAGGTCACATCCAGATACTTCCTGGATTTGTGTCACATGGTTTTCCAGAGCTCCGCCCCTCTGTGGTCAGCTGACAGCTGTGTGTTTTAACCCAAACTAGAAGAGGATTCTCCTGGCAGGAGCATCCTCTTCCTCACCCACCCTCCTCTTCCTCACCAACCCTCCTCTTCCTCACCCACCCTCCTCTTCCTCACCCACCCCCCTCTTCCTCACCCACCCCCCTCTTCCTCACCCACCCTCCTCTTCCTCACCAACCCTCCTCTTCCTCACTCACCCTCCTCTTCCTCATTCCCCCTCCTCTTCCTCACTCCCCCTCCTCTTCCTCACTCCCCCTCCTCTTCCTCACTCACCCTCCTCTTCTTCACCCACCCTCCTCTTCCTCACTCACCCTCCTCTTCCTCACTCACCCTCCTCTTCCTCATTCCCCCTCCTCTTCCTCACCAACCCTCCTCTTCTTCACCCACCCTCCTCTTCCTCACCCACCCTTCTCTACCTCACTCCCCCTCCTCTTCCTCACCAACCCTCCTCTTCCTCACTCACCCTCCTCTTCCTCACCCACCCTTCTCTTCCTCACCCACCCTTCTCTACCTCACTCCCCCTCCTCTTCCTCACCCACCCTCCTCTTCCTCACTCACCCTCCTCTTCCTCACTCCCCCTCCTCTTCCTCACCAACCCTCCTCTTCTTCACCCACCCTCCTCTTCCTCACTCCCCCTCCTCTTCCTCACTCCCCCTCCTCTTCTTCACCCACCCTCCTCTTCCTCACTCACCCTCCTCTTCCTCTCTCAGGTGTTCAGGTTAATGAGGATCTTCAGAGTGTTGAAGTTGGCCCGACACTCGACTGGACTGCGCTCGCTGGGAGCGACGCTGCGGGTGAGGACGTTCACACGCACGCACGCACGCACGCACGCACGCACACACACACACACACACACACACACACACACACACACACACACACACACACACACACACACACACACGTTTTATACACCCGTCCGACCTTCCTCAGCATTATTATTACATGTTCATTCAACCAAATCCTTCTGGCGCTGCTGTTCTAAGCTGCTGTTCTAAGTCCATCAGTGTTCCAGCTCAGGTTTCAGGCTCGTCCATCACTGGCGCTCCGGCTTTCCTGCTTATGCTCCGACTCCGGCAGCACTTAAACACTCCAGGTCGGTGGCATCAGGAGCTGGAACAGCCGGCTGCGCTCCAACGATAAAACCTCCGATAAAGCTGCACGTCCAGCCGGAATAATGCGGATTCATAACCAGTCCCGTCAGCTGAGACGGAGGAGTTTTACCTTTCTGAGCAGTAAACGCAGGTTTCAGCAGCTGGTCCAGATGTGCTTCACACCTGTAGAACAGGAGCGACAACAAGCATCTTTGCTAACCTGGAGAAGCCTTCGTGGACAGAGGAGGCTGCTCCCAGTGCTGTACTGGGATCCCAGTCTCACCAGGATGGATCCTGGATCTCCGATAACCTGAAGTTTCTCTGTGTGCAGCACAGCTACCGGGAGGTCGGAATCCTGCTGCTGTACCTCGCCGTGGGCGTGTCCGTCTTCTCCGGCTTCGCCTACACGGCTGAATACGAGGAGGTAAAGCTGCTCCGACCGCCAACCCTGAGCTGGACCACCAAATTTCAGGGTTGTTGTTCTTTTAAAGGTCAAAGGTCATCTTGTTTGTGCCTCCAGGATGTGGGTCTGGACACCATCCCAGCCTGCTGGTGGTGGGGGACGGTGAGCATGACCACGGTGGGCTACGGAGACGTGGTGCCGGTGACGGTGGCGGGGAAGCTGGCCGCCAGCGGGTGCATCCTGGGCGGGACCCTGGTGGTGGCGCTGCCCATCACCATCATCTTCAACAAGTTCTCCCACTTCTACCGGAGGCAGAAAGCTCTGGAGGCCTCGGTGAGGAACAGCAGCCGGGGGCCGAGCAGGCCGGGCGGCCGGGACGGGGCCGGGGCCGGGGACGGGGACGAGGACGGGGACGGGGACGGCCGATGCCTGGACAGGGACCGCGTCCAGCATGGAGGCCAGGGCGGCGTCATCAACTACAGCTTTGTGGAGCACGCGTCCTCCAGCTCCACCCCGGCAGCACCCGGCCGCCATTCCACGTCTTCCTGGAAAATGGCTGGTTAAGAGCGTAACTGGAGCTCCTCCCACACATCTGGAGCTCCTCCCACACATCTGGAGCTCCTCCCACACATCTGGAGCTCCGGAGACCTGGTGATGGCGCCGCTCACCCCGCCAGATGTTAGCAGACTCCCAGACCTTTGCATGTTTTGCTAAATAATTCTGGTGTAACTTGAAGAATATTTAAAGACGACTGTTAAAATGTGAAAACTAATGAAACATGGATGCAACGAGACAACTGAGTTGGACGTTTGTGGTCGTTACGGGTTCACCTCTGACATCCAAGAGGTGAATTCTGATGTGGTTGTCATGGTTACCTGTTTAAATGGACAAGATCCCAAAGTTATGAGGGAGAATATTGGAATTCTTATATTGAAAACTTTCCTTTTAACCTTTGATCATCTCCGATCCAACAATCTTCCTGAAATCATCCTGAATCAAGGTAACGGGATTAATCACTCCATCATTCAGGGCTGAGTTTAGCTCTTAAATCTGCTGTAAAACATCACGAATGAGGCAAAAATGCATTTTAACGTTTTTATTAAGATACAAAGTTTAAAAGCAAATGAGAAGATTTTCCAGTGATCTTAAACACGACCGTCCACCAAATATAGTCGAAACTTCAAAGAGAAAGAAACCAGGTAAAATAATCTGAGGTGAGGCTCAGAGGGGTCAGAGGTCAGAGGTCATGATGGTGGTTCATCTCATCTCCAGTGATCAGGACTCAGCAGTTAGAAAAGTTTCCCACATTAAAATGTTGGAATTGACAGAAAATCCCGCTTTGAGGTCAAAGGTCAGAGGTCAGAGAAGCAGCAGATTGACCCCGGAGGTGATGATGATGCAGCCTTTGTTCCTCCTCTAATAAATTAATCCAGCATCTTTGAAGCCTTCAACCATCAGACCTGAGAACATCGTACAAAAATAATCTGAGCTTTTATATACAGATCTGAGAAGACGTCTTCACCCACAGACGTACGAAAATACCAGGGTGACTTCCTGTCGAGCTCAGCGCCGACGTGAAGCTTCCTGTCGAGCTCAGCGCCGACGTGAAGCTTCCTGTCGAGCTCAGCGCCGACGTGAAGCTTCCTGGACGCCTCAGCACAACGAGACGGATCACGAAGCCACGATGAGGAGCGCCGAAGGTCCGACCGCGACGCCGATTACAGTGAGGAAGACTGGTACCGAGGAGGAGGACGCCTCAGAGTCCCGTTTGAGCAGAAGAACCAGAACCACGAGGTGAAGAGAAGGAAGCTCCAGATCAGGGTCTGAGGGCCCCCCCTGAGGGGTCTGAGGGCCCCCCCTGAGGGGTCTGAGGGCCCCCCCCTGAGGGGTCTGAGGGCCCCCGACGCTTAAACAGAGAAACTAAAGTCAAGAACAGGTCCGAGGTCCTGCTCAGACCCCAGCTGGGATCATCCTCACTCCTCCAGAGACGTTCCCTCTGATGGGAGAACATCAGACAGGAACCTTCTGGGAAGTCCCACTCAGAATTTCTGCTGCTGGCGCTTTTTGGCCTCGATGGCGTCCAGGATGGGCTTCCTCTTGGCCTGGTACCTCTGGCGGACCTCCTCGATCTCCTGCTGCATCTGGGGGTCCAGGGAGGCCAGTCGGAGCTGGAGCTCCTCCACCGACCAGGTGCTCACCTGCAGAGACCACACCTTTATTAGCATCAGCGGTTCCTGGTCTGATGTTCAGCACATCTGTCACACACACACATCTGGCTGCTCTTCTCAGAACAGCCGCCCCCCATCCAGGAGCCCAGCGGTCCTGGTTTTGGTCCTGGCGCCGGCTGCAGCTCCTCCAGGGGGAATTCCAGCTTTACCAGCAGCACTCGGCTATTTCTGACACGATCGATGCAGCTAAAATAAGAGGAAGGACAGAAGCTCCACAGCTGGAGGACACACACACACACACCGGTTCTGTCCCGGTCCGGTCGGTTCTGTTAGACGTGAGCCCGGCGGCACCACGCTCTGGTCCCACACCTTCACGGTGCTCAGAGAGAAAAGGATGCGCACGTTTTAGAGCAAGAAATTCAGATAAAAACACTTTGTGTCATTAAATATTTACATCTGACCCTCACACACACACACACCCAAACACACACACTCACACACACACACACACACACCCTCACACTCACACACACCCAAATACACACACTCACACACACACAGACTCACCCTCACACACACGCACCCTCACACACACACACACACCCAAACACACACACACACTTAACCTCCTCTGGGGGGGTTGAGGGGAGGAGAAGAGAAAACCAATAAAGTAAGAACAGAAATAGAGCTGTGGGGGGGGGGGGGGGGCATCAGCAGCTCATGAATAATGAGGCAGCTGCATCCTGTTGCCCCCCAGAGGGGAAACAAGCAGAATAAAGACTAAACCTCCTGATGGGAGGCGCCAACCCTGACGGGGCCCTCAGACCCTAACGGGGCCCCCAGACCCTAACGGGGACCCCAGACCCTAACGGGGACCCCAGACCCTAACGGGGGTCCTCAGACCCTAACGGGGGCCCTCAGACCCTAACGGGGGTCTCAGACCCTCAGACCCTAACGGGGGCCCTCAGACCCTGACGGGGGTCTCAGACCCTAACGGGGACCCCAGACCCTAACGGGGGTCCTCAGACCCTAACGGGGGCCCTCAGACCCTAACGGGGACCCCAGACCCTAACGGGGGTCTCAGACCCTCAGACCCTAACGGGGGCCCTCAGACCCTGACGGGGGTCTCAGACCCTAACGGGGGTCCTCAGCCCCTAACGGGGGCCCTCAGACCCTAACGGGGACCCTCAGACCCTAACGGGGGTCCTCAGCCCCTCAGACCCTAACGGGGGCCCTCAGACCCTAACGGGGACCCTCAGACCCTAACGGGGGCCCTCAGACCCTAACGGGGACCCTCAGACCCTAACAAGGGTCTCACGGTCCTCAGACCCTAACAGGGGTCCTCAGACCCTAACGGGGGTCCTCAGCCCCTCAGACCCTAACGGGGGCCCTCAGAGCCTAACGGGGGTCCTCAGCCCCTCAGACCCTAACGGGGGCCCTCAGAGCCTAACGGGGACCCTCAGACCCTAACGGGGTCTGAGCGTTAGGGTCTAACGGGGGTCCTCAGACCCTAACGGGGTCTGAGCGTTAGGGTCTAACGGGGACCCTGAGACCCTAACGGGGGCCCTCAGACCCTAACGGGGGTCTCACAGCCCCTCAGACCCTAACGGGGGTCTCAGACCCTAACGGGGGTCTCAGACCCTAACGGGGGTCTCACAGCCCCTCAGACCCTAACGGGGGTCTCAGACCCTAACGGGGGTCTCAGACCCTAACGGGGGCCCTCAGACCCTAACGGGGGCCCTCAGACCCTCAGACACCAGGCGTCTCACACGTGAGCGCGTTATTAAAACATCTGCTGCTGAAACTAAAATAACGCGCTCACAGATCTAAAATTACTGCTGTCAGCCGGAGGCGTCAGGCTGCCGCCACGCTGGTCCTCCAGCACTGACGGGACCAGCAGAACCAGCAGAACCAGCCTGGACTCCAGGCGTCCCGACTCACAGGAGACCAGGATGTCCTGACGCCAGCAGACAGGTGGTCATGTGACCGGGGCGGAGGAAGCGGCTGGTTTCAGGGTTTGGTGCTTCAGGGTCTTGGGACCAGCTTGTGTTCTGACCTTCAGGTCCTCAGAGGACACGGGGACGGGTTTGTCCTCCTAAAGGACGTTTAAGCAGGACGGACGGCTGCGTTAAATATTGACCATGTGACCTTTAGGGAGGAGGAGCTCCACTGGCGCCTCTGGCTGCCCGCTGAGTCCCATCTGCCGTCAGGACGCCGTTGCCGTGGCGACGTTCTTTTAGCATTTTGCTGCACACAGGAAGACCCTGGAGGCGGCCTGAGGAACTCACCACTTGCAGGTCTCCTTCAGGTCTGCGGTTGTCTGCATGGTTCTGCCCGTCGATGCCGTCGTTCTGGACGTTCTCCTTCTTCTGCTCAAAGTAGTCCAGGAAGGCGGGCCTGGCGGGCTGCACGGCCTCGCCGCTCCCTGGGGGACACACAGGACCAGGAGGTGGGTTAGAGGCCGGACAGAGGTTCCAGAGGTGCCAGAGCTGTGGGGGCGCCGCGGGCCTCGGCGGAACGCTCGCGTTTAAAGGTTCCGTGGGTTCAAACGGGATCAGTCCGGAACTGGGCTGTTTGGACCAGCTCATGAGACATCAAAGCAGCTCTTTGATCTCTGTGGGTGATCCGGAAGGTGACGGTGAACCCAGCAGACCAGGTCCAGACCAGGTCCAGACCAGGTCCAGACCAGGTCCAGACCAGGTCCAGACCCGTCACTCAAACACAGGAAGCAGCTGAGCACCGACCACAAACCTGAACCGTGCACGTGTCACGTGCACAGGTGAGCGCCCTGGGAGGACGACGCCCTCCAGGAGGTGAAAACAGACGTTCATTCCTCTTCAGATCGGAGATCAATACATTGGCTGATGTTGCTACGGAGACCAGGGAAGGTATTTACAGCCCATAATAGGCCGATGACATTAAAAATGTAGCAGAGAGGAGACCAGAGAAGGTGAATGGGTGACTGGCTGGTTGACTGGCTGGCTGGTTGACTGGCTGGTTGACCTGCTGGGTGACTGACTGGTTGACTGACTGACTGGTTGACCTGCTGGGTGACTGACTGGCTGGTTGACTGGCTGGGTGACTGACTGACTGGTTGACTGGCTGGGTGACTGACTGGCTGGTTGACTGGCTGGGTGACTGACTGACTGGTTGACTGGCTGGGTGACTGACTGGCTGGTTGACCTGCTGGGTGACTGACTGGCTGGTTGACTGGCTGGTTGACCTGCTGGGTGACTGACTGGCTGGTTGACTGGCTGGTTGACCTGCTGGGTGACTGACTGGCTGGTTGACTGGCTGGCTGGTTGACTGGCTGGTTGACTGGCTGGGTGACTGACTGGCTGGTTGACTGGCTGGGTGACTGACTGGCTGGTTGACTGGCTGGGTGACTGACTGGCTGGTTGACTGACTGACTGGTTGACTGGCTGGGTGACTGACTGGCTGGTTGACTGGCTGGGTGACTGACTGACTGGTTGACTGGCTGGGTGACTGACTGACTGGTTGACTGGCTGGCTGGGTGACTGACTGGCTGGTTGACTGGCTGGGTGACTGACTGGCTGGTTGACTGACTGGCTGGTTGACTGACTGGGTGACTGGTTATGATGGTTTCTCATCTGAGATCACAATGAGGCACCAGAAGGTTTTAACCTGCTGGTTGAACTTCTGTGACTAATCACTGCAAATAAAAAGGCTTTTTATTATTTAGTACTGTCAGAGCGGATCAATACTGATCTAATGTCTTCTCCCAGACCCCTTTAGTGCACACGCACGCGCACACACACACGCACGCACGCACGCACACACACACCCACTAATGTAATCACGCAGTCTAAATGTACTTTTGTTAATGCAGTTTGAAGCACCAATGGTGGAGGTCTATACTAACTCAGTCAAGAGACAGGACACTGTGTGTGTGTGTGTGTGTGTGTGTGTGTGCACCTCTGCAGAATAAGGTTTGCCTCATTAAATGCTGAATATGTAGCTATAATAATGCGGCGGTGGCGGCGGCAGGGCTGGTGTAGGTGTCTCAGGGTGGCTTCAATATCAAAACACACCCAGAGCAACAGCAGCTACAGTAGCAGCAGCTACAGCAGCAGCAGCTACAGCAGCAGCAGCTACAGTAGCAGCAGCTACAGCAGCAGCAGCTACAGCAGCAGAGCAGCAGCAGCTACAGCAGCTACAGCAGCTACAGTAGCAGCAGCAGCTACAGCAGTAGCAGCAGCTACAGCAGCAGAGCAGCAGCAGCAGCTACAGTAGCAGCAGCTACAGCAGCAGAGCAGCAGCTACAGTAGCAGCAGCTACAGCAGCAGAGCAGCAGCTACAGTAGCAGCAGCTACAGCAGCAGAGCAGCAGCAGCAGCTACAGCAGCAGAGCAGCAGCTACAGTAGCAGCAGCTACAGCTACAGTAGCAGCAGCTACAGCAGCAGAGCAGCAGCAGCTACAGTAGCAGCAGCAGCAGTAGCAGCAGCTACAGCAGCAGCTACAGTAGCAGCAGCTACCGCAGCAGAGCAGCAGCTACAGTAGCAGCAGCTACAGCAGCAGCAGCTACAGCTACAGTAGCAGCAGCTACAGCAGCAGAGCAGCAGCAGCTACAGTAGCAGCAGCAGCAGCAGTAACAGCAGCAGTAGCAGCGGCTACAGTAACAGCAGCAGTAGCAGCAGCTACAGCAGCAGCAGCTACAGCAGCAGCAGCTACAGCAACAGCAGCAGCAGCTACAGCAACAGCAGCAGCAGCTACAGCAGCAGCAGCTACAGCTACAGCAGCAGCAGCTACAGCAGCAGCTACAGCAACAGCAGCAGCAGCTACAGCAACAGCAGCAGCAGCTACAGCTACAGCAGCAGCAGCAGCTACAGCAACAGCAGCAGCAGCTACAGTAACAGCAGCAGCAGCTACAGTAACAGCAGCAGCAGCAGCAGCAGCTACAGTAACAGCAGCAGCTGCTGCAGCAGCAACATTCTAACATCCAAATATTACTGGGCTGCAAAAGTGGGACTCACATTTCTCCCACTCGATTTGAATATTAAACTGAAGGTAAAAAACATGTTTTCTTCATATTTTCATTAATTAGTGACCCAACTGGGACTCAACACACATTAAACAAAGCTTCACCAACTATCTGCTGAGAGAGAAACTGAGATTCCCAGAGGTTCAGTCATAATCTGCTGCTAATGTGCAGAATGTCTCCAGAGACGAAGCTCATCGTTGCTGCACTGCGCCCCCTACTGGAGACGCCGGTCCATGCGGGGAACGAGCCGAGATTCAATTATTCGTCAAACTCAACACTAACTTGTTGGTTTTGGGCAGGAAATGCTTCATTTCCTGCTCATTTCCTGACGAGCATGTTGTTGCACGTGCCAACATTCAAAAGAGAGAAAAGTGACGTGCGCGCGTACGTGGACGGGCCACTCAGGCCCGCTCCGGTACCAGGTCACGTGCAGGTTCTTACTTTTCATTGTGCCGACATCTTCATCGTCAGAGTTGATGACCAGTGTTCCCAGCATGGTGCCCATGTCCTCGTGCTGGATCATGGTCCCAGCCAGGGAGCCGGCGGCCCGGATGGTCCCAGAGTCTCCCGATCCTGCTCGCACCATCGTGCCCTGGTCCACTTCATCCTCGTCCTGCAACAGACGCGAGCAGGCAGAGGTCAGAGGTCAGAGGTCCTGACAGAGATCTTAGGATCGCATCATTTTACCGAATTATCCTCGTCCTCCCCGTCCTGATCTCTCTGCTCCGCCTCCTGTTGGCGCTTCACTTTGATCTCCATGGCGTCGCTGATCAGGGTTCTGAGGATGGAGATGGGCTTTGATGTCTTGATGAATGGATGCTGAAGGACGGAGGCAGGAAATGAGAGGATCAAGGCTCACAGAAAGGAACCATCGATGGCTTGGTGTCGCGTCTCTGCTACTTCCTGTTACCTGTAACAGCTGCGTGGCCGTCGCCCGGTTCTCCGGGATCTTCACCAAACACTGACTGATGAAGTCCTGGAACAACTCCGACCACAGATCAGGAGTCCTGAAGGTCGGAGGTGGGTTGGTGGGAATCATGAATATGGCCTGAAGGACACAACAATCAGCTATGAAGAAACACACACACACACACACTCTCACACACACACGCTCACCCTCATGGGGTGTATGTCAGCGTAGGGCGGCTTCCCCTCGGCCATCTCTATAGCGGTTATTCCCAGGGACCAGATGTCGGCCACGCAGTTGTAGCCGTTCTCCTGGATGATCTCGGGCGCCATCCAGAACGGCGTTCCGATGACGGTGTTCCGCTTCGCCATGGTGTCCTAGAGAGGATACAGCGGGCTGGACTGAACCTTCCGGACTTCTTTTATGGGCTCTTGTGTTTCACCTGCACTGGTGTTGAGCGTGACACGTGCACGGCGGTGTTTGTGTGGCTGACGTGCACTCACGGTCAGCTGCCCGGCCACGCCGAAGTCGGCCAGCTTGGCCTGGCCCTCGGCGTTCAGCAGGATGTTTCCGGCTTTGATGTCCCGGTGGATCTTCCTCATGAAGTGCAGATACTCCAGGCCCTTCAGGGTGGACTGCAGGATGGTGGCGATCTCCTCCTCCGCCAGCTGCAGCACACACACGCCTCAGTGGGGGTCAGCAGGCACGCGGCGGCGTGCACAGGTGCACGGCGACAGGTTACCGTCTTGTTGCGTATTCGGATGATGTCCGCCACCGATCCGGCGCCACAATATTCCATAACGATCAGCAGGTTGCTGTCTTTGAAGTAGCTGCCGTAGTAGCGCACGACGTGGGGACTGAAGAGGGATGAGAGCGAGAGGAAAGCTACACGCTTAGCTTCAGCCGCACGCTTAGCTTCAGCCGCACGCTTAGCTTCAGCCGCACGTTTAGCTTCAGCTGCACGCTTCATGGTTTAGAACAACCGACAGGAGCTCCTGGATCCTCAACAACTGTGATCTGATGGATCAACAACTGTGATCTGATGGATCAACAACTGTGATCTGATGGATCAACAACTGTGATCTCATGGATCCGCCTTCAGCTTTCTCACCTGTTGCACTGCTGCATGATGGAAATCTCCTTAATGATCTCCTGAAGATCAGACTCCACTGGAACCTCCTTAATGGCGACGATCTCCCCAGTCTCCTTATAATTAGCCTTAAACACGCAGCCATAAGAGCTGCACATACACACACACACACACACAATTATTGACAGTTATCTACACAGGAGAACAGCGGCGCCGTGGCGCCGGACCCAATCACAGCGTTGAGTGTTGCCGCGTGTTGAAAAGTGACAGAGGAAACAGACGTCAGTCAGACAGTGAGCACAGGAAGAGGTGAAGAAACAGGATGTGAAGAGAGGGTTGAGCATGAGGGGATCAGCACGGCCCCGCGGGGCTCCGTCCCTTCTCACCCTTCGCCCAGCTTCTCCAGAATGTCGAAGACTTCCTCGGGCTGTTTGGTCAGAGTGTCCTCGCTCAGCTTCTGCAGCTGCCTGCAGGAACAAACACACAATCATCTGAAGACACGTTTCAACACAGAATTCACGTCCTCCTTCTCTTTAAAACAGTGAGACCGTTCCAGATGTCAGCATCTGCTGCTGACAGATGTTTGCTTTGCTCTCAGCATGACACTAAACTCCAGATGTTTGATCCAGACGGGACCAAAATATCCAGAAACAAGCCGCCTCCAGAGGAATTATCAAAAGTGACATCAGAGCGGCAGCAGCCTGCCGGGCGGAGGCTTTTATTTTTAGACGCTTTTATTTTCAGACTTGATCCACCAACAGCAGGACCTCAAACCACAGAAGAAACAGAGACGGAGGACTGAGATGTGGATCTGCTGCTGGGGCAGTTGGGGCAGTTGGGGCTGCTGGGGCAGTTGGGGCAGCTGGGGCTGCTGGGGCAGTTGCTGCAGCGCCAGCAGAGACGGCCGTGTCAGCCTGATGAGGAAGTGGTGAGAAATAAAGAAGAAAAGAGCGTTCCAGCCCAACTTCGTCATGACAGCACAACAGGAAGTGCTCAGTTCCCACCGACACACAAGGGTGGCTGCGAGCAAACATGAGATTAAACATTTAATCGGATTAAACTGATTCGTTAAAGTGTGAAGATCAAAGGATTTAACACGTACGAGTCAAACGAGATCAGCTGTGCTGATCAATGAGGTTCAGATGATCAGATGTGCTGATCAATGAGGGTTAGATGATCAGATGTGCTGATCAATGAGGGTTAGATGATCAGATGTGCTGATCAATGAGGGTTAGATGATCAGATGTGCTGATCAATGAGGTTCAGATGATCAGATGTGCTGATCAATGAGGGTTAGATGATCAGATGTGCTGATCAATGAGGGTTAGATGATCAGCTGTGCTGATCAATGAGGGTTAGATGATTTTAGCAATAATTTTGTACAAAACCCAGAATGTTTTTTCTGAAATTAGTATTATTGCGACAACAGTGGCAGTAAAGTGTGAGTTGTTGCTGCTTCTGTTCTGTCTGTTGTCTGTCTGTGAGTCTTGTTACTGCTTCTTTCTCAAAGTTACCTGCAGTTTAACAGGTGGTTCAAGTCTCCACGTGACCCACCGACAACTTTACTTCCGCCGCTAAACATCAAAGACAACACCGGGAATCTGCGTCTCCTGTTTAACGTTACCTGCGAGGATGGTTCCGCATCTTGACTTTTTCCTTGGGCTCCATACTGTGTTCTCCGGGACAACAAGAAGATTTCCGCCGCCTGAAGTGAAACTTGACCGAGCTTGTTGGAAACTAACCCGCCAGCGGGGACGCAGCGCCGCTGCTAACCGGCTAGCAGCAGCTAGCACAGCGGCTAACTCGCGTCCCGCTCCCGCCGGATCAGGCGCGGTAACACCGCCTGCTCCCCGCGGGCTCACTGGGTTTGCCGGGCCGCTATCGTGTCCTCGTCGCGGGATCCATCCTCTCGCCGCGTCTGTACAACTTTTGGCTAGTTTGACAAACGTCTCGGAGCCGCTGCGACAACATTCACATCAGCAGAAAAGCAGGAAGCGCAGCGACAAGACAGGAGGGAGGCGCGAACAAAGGCTGCAGTGGCGGCGCTGCGCCGGCGGGGGGCGCCACCGCCCGGCGGCCACAGCCCGGCTCGCACCAGCGCCGGGACAGAAGAAGACGGCCCGGAGTCCGCTAATTATGCTGCTAAACTAGCACGTACAGGTTTTAGAAATGTATATTTCCTCAGGTTCTGCAGGTTAAGGTTAGGAAAATCATGCCTCAGAGGAAGAGAATTTGTTTTGCATTTGTGTGTCTTCAAATATCTCAGTTTCTCCTATAAATCATCCCAAACCACAGATTTAGGATAAGAAACTACAAACAGTTGGTATGATTACATTTAATCATAAAGTATCAAGGCCATTAATACACAAGCCAAATCTTTTTTTAAACAGTAACAAATAAACCTTGATGACAGCATGAGACCACAACCCCAGATGAGCTGAGAATCTGGTGCCTAAATCTGAGAAAATGAACCAAAACTGGAGAAATTTTACATTAATAGAATTCTTTATTTAGAGGAACAAAAAAGCATGTTGAGGTTCACACCTGACCAGTAAATAACATCCAGAGGGAGAGAGAGGGAAACTCATCCTCAGACCAGGAATGGATGGTGGGGCAGAAGAGCTGAAGATGGAAAAGAGCAGAGTATTATGGGATTCAGTCTGGAATGTTCAGGACATCTTCTCTATGACTTGTGCGCAGATGTTTCTGTGACAACACTCACCGATTTCACTCCCCAGAAGGACGTACACTCTCGAAGATACCGGCTTCCCTCATGGCATTGAACTCCTTGACAGAATCGTACTGCTTGTAGAAGTCAGCGTAGGCCTGTTTCCTGGGCTCCGTTACTGTGTACTGTTAGGGAAAGGCAGGTTTATTCACAGGTTTTGTACGTCTCCCCCACAGTCATCGTTTTTAGTTCAGGTCGAGGCTCTATGACAGCATCTCCCCCAGTGGAATGGTTTTAGATTCACAAATGATTCTGTCACCTTGAAGGCGATGGCAGCAACGAGTGAGAGGCCGAAAGCAATGGGCAGGTGAAATCTCAGGCGCTTGGCCAGCAGCCCCCTCATCACGGGTTTAGGCAGAGACATGATGGCTCACAATCTGGAGGGGAAGCAAAAAAGGCAAATAGGTCAGAAGTATCCCAGGTCAGCACGTTGACCCCAGAATCAGATGAAATCTGCTCCTGCTCACTCTTCTACCTACAGAATTCCATCCCAGGACATTACTACAAGATCTTTGTGTCTAATGGTGATAATCTGAGCCTGTGTTAATTTAGATTCCTACATTAATTGATCCACGTTTAGGATTATGTTGGATCTATATTTGCTCTTCTTTATTCTCTTGGATATCAACTCCAATATTTAACGACGTGCGTCTGCAGACATGAAGAAAACGCTTTTTTAGACAATGTTGATAAAATATTTGGTTTCGTAGTTGGAAAAGACTGTTAGATGAAAGTGTTGTGATGAAAATGTGAAGGATTAATCAGTGATTGAGAGAAATCCGTCTTTAAACGTTGCTGCAGCCGATGACCTCCTTCTACTGGACTTAAAGACAACTTTACCTTCGGCCACGTGTTTCCAACAACTTATATTATATTACACACATATTAGCGATTCATGTACACATCACGGAGGACTTTAATGAAATCAGTGTAACAAAACTGGAACGACTGAAAACAGTTCCGTGACTGGGGTCAAACTAGGGCACCAAAGTCACGATTTCGTCGCATCTATAATACATCAATGACAAACACCCGGGTATTTACAGCGTATGTTACCCATGTACTTGGTCCTAAATCATAAGAATAAGTCATGATTGAACCCATTCAGGACAACAGTAGCGAGCTAAGGTAATGCGCAGCACGGCTAGGTCAACACAGCTAACCGCTAACGATTTAAACAGAAAGCAGCAAAAGCTATGAAATCATTAAACCTTCAGAAAACGTGCACTCGGCAACAGCTACAGCATGTTGCTCCTTAAAGACTCGCAAGTGACTTCCATCCATCAGAGGAATACTCACACTCGGGAGACACGACCTTCACAGAATCCGCTAACAGCTAGCTCGCTAACAGACGCTTCCTCTACCGGAAGAGCCGGGCGCTACGGCGTCTGCGCAGGGACAAACCTAGCGGCGCAGAAACGCGAACTCAAAACTAGGCTGGAGAGGTCCCGTTAATTACAGTTACCGTCGTTTGAATCTTCATCAAAACACAAACGCAGAGTCTTGTTTCTTTTAAAAACGTGTTTTTTAAACGTTACATTTTCTAATGCTGATTAGATGGCAAATGACACAGACCTGAGACTGTTTATTAAAACATGTTTTATTGTACAAAATACTGCAGTTTGTCGATAGCTGACAAGGCTAATAATAAAATAAGAACACCTCGATCTACTCATTTCCCCAAAAGTGAAATGCTACTGTTTGCAACACTTGGAAGGTTAAAAAAACAAGACATGCAGCAATGACAGCCTTCACCATCACAGCCTGTTGTCGCTTGTTCCATAAAGTGCTTTTCAACAACGTAATCTGATCTTTACCTCTGAAGTGTGTCATGTTAAAGTTATAGATGGAGTTATGAAGGAGTGTATTGTAAAAACCTTCAGTGCCAGAATATCAGAAAAGAGATATTTTTAAGTTTTAAACATCTACTGAGCATAATGGCAGGTTCAAAGAAGATCTAAGAGCTCTTCAATGTGTACTCAAAACACCTGGAACGCCCCCTGGTGGATGGCTGCAGTAGAAGAAGATTTAGTCACTATCTTGGGCAGCGCTCCTGGGACAAACGGACCGGGCTGAACCATCACCCGGCCTGAGCTCTCCTCCAGGAGCGACCAGGCCAGAGGGCAATGCAACAGAACCAGCTCCCGGTCTCAACTGAGTGTGTAACGGATTAAACACATTTTAACATACAAGAAATAATCTGACTGCTTGACAGATGATTCATCGTTCAAAAATCAGTCAGCATGACTGATTTAATGAACAATAATAGAAAAGCATAATGCATTTATGACAACTGTGTCAGTCTTCTTTAACATAGTGAGACGTCGTTCGTCCACTTTGGGCAACTCCTTGTGTCCTCTGAAGGAGAACAACTTGTTGCTTCCTTCAGCAGCAGATCAGCCTTTTCTCTGAAAATATAGAAGATTGAAGCCTCAAATCCCTCTTTCCTTCCAAACTGAAGGCTCTTTCTGTTCTTCAGACTTTGAATAGATGAATATTTGGATCTCAGAGGGGTTTCGCTGGTTTTCTGCACATCTGTGGTTCTGACCATGAGTAAGTTGACCACAGACACCATGAAGACCAGGACAGGTGACTCTCAGGGTTTCACTGAAGTCAGAAACATCCAGATGGTTCACGTGGATGTTCAGGAGGACGACTGACAAGATCATAATGATGTTGTGGAGGTGGGGGGCCAAAGCAGCCGTGGAGGGTCCTGAGGTCGAAGGTCACTCCATCACGGGGGTGTTAGAAGTCATAGGGTCGTACCATCATGGAGGTGGAGCGCAGGGAGTAGCTGGGGCCTCTGAAGTGGTGCCATTTGATGCCGTTGAGCTTCCTGATGTTGTGGCCCACAGTGTAGTAAATACCATTGAGGTTGGAGAAGCCGCAGGCATCAAACCACCAACCTGAGGGAGAGAACGATGGAGGTCAGAAGCAGCTCACACCATCAGCTCCACATCAGACCTCCAGGGGATCCGAACCAAAGCAACGTGACCACAACAGTTCTGATTCAGCAGGTGGTTCTTGTCTTTTGGCTTCACAGCTTTGCTTTGACTCGGTCTGGAGGTCATGAATTTACCTCCTGTGAGCATCAGAGCACATTTGCAATGATCGCAGTTGTCGTTGTCTTGGTCCCGGGTGCTGAAACCGGCCCCCTGGGAGGCGACGCTGCTCTGCCTGCCCGCCGAGCCGCTGTAACCTCGCAGATATAACCTGACAGGGAGGGAGGAGTCGTGCTTAGCAGCCCCACATGGGCGGAGTTCATCTAAACTGCATGGTGCAGTGCTGGTACCTGTACTGTTGTCTCTCATTGGACAATGTAACGCGGTCATAATGAGAGTGGGCGGAGTTTCCCTCCCAGTCCTTTAGCTCCACCCTCAGAGAATACTGACCCTGACTGGTCAGGAGGTGCAGGGCTTCGTTCCCCAGCCAGTGTTCCCCCAGAACATCCCCGAATCCCTGCAGCCAGAAGAAATTACGGTCTGCTCCGGTGTAATTCTCCGCACAGCCACCAGATGCCGACAAACACTCGAGTCACAATAATCTGATTATTCTCTATAATCAGATTGATTAGTCGATCATCTCGCCCAAACCTAACTGAATACGGACCATTTTATACTCCCTCCAGCTCCTCTGGAAATCCACGCTGCCGTTAAAGCGCCGCTGGACAACGGTCCAGCCTCCGCCGCTGGTCTCCATGTCACAGTAGACCTGCGGGAGGACGGAACAGAGAGACAAGCTGTTAGCCGCCATCGACCGGTCTGGAGCTCAGGTGGGTCGTACCTGCACAGGTTCAGATCTGTTGCTGATGTAGATGTGGTACAGACCACTGACGGCGTGACCAGCCTTGGAAACATCTGCACAGTCCCTCCACAGCTGGATCTGAGGCGGCGACCCTGAAAACACAAGAAATCACAGGAAGTCACGCGACACTTTTGGGAAGTTCAAGTCGAGATGGCGGAACAGACCTGTTGCCGTGGTGACCATGTGCATGAGGGTGTGCACGGACTCCATCAGCTGCGCCTGTTGCCGCTGCAGCGCCGTGTTGTTGCTGCTGGCGGATCTGAGCTGCAGCTCCAGCGCCTCGATGGCTGCCAGCTGGTTCCTGACCACAGACTGGAGACAAACCAGTCACATGACCTCTGAGCGGGGACCTGGGCCCTCGTGAGCAGGGCGGTTCTGTTGGTGCACGGTACCTGGAGCCGGTTCCTCTCCTCCCTCATGCTCTCCAGCTCTCCTCTCTGCTGAGACTCCAGCTTCTGAACTTTCCTCTCCAGGTGGCTGAAACGCAGATGAAAGCGTCTGAATGTCTGAGCCCGACGGGACGTTTGTGGGTGGGGACGCTCGGGACCAGGAACCCAAACAGGAACCTGTGTGGGTCCACAGCATCGGCGAAGCAGCAGAAGCTGCAGCCAACCGGTGGTTCTAAGCCGTCCTCCTCCCTCCGTCTCACCTCCGTCAATGATCCATGATGTGCACGTGGAACTCTCACGTGCACATCATGGATCATTGACTTGTGTTGTTCCTGGGTGAAATCAGGCAGCTGGACGTTTCCATGACGTCTGTCAGGACGAAGGTTCTCCTTTCACCCGGGTCTAAACGGGTCCACATTGTTCTGGACCTACAGCTGCTGCTCCTGAAGTCGTCACCTCAGATGAAAATATTGAGCCTCCAGATGTTCACGTGTCTCAGGGCAACAACTGTTGGCACGTGAACATCGTGGCGAACGACCTGTTTGAGAGCGCCGAATCGCTGGCGCCGAACAACTAACACGCAGAGTGGGACTGGACCCGAAAGCTGGGCCAGACGGGCAGGACCAGCTGAAGGAGCTGGAGGAACATCACGAGGGCAGAGGAGCACCAACGACAGGAACACAGTTCACACTGGAAAGGTTCCAGGTACCATTTCCAGGAACTCTAGCAGGACAGGTGGACTCACCTGTTCTTGGCCCGGAGCTGACTGAGCTCTGACGTCTGCAGCAGCAGTTCCTTCTCCAGCTTGTTGGTAGAGAGGGAGTTCTCCAGCAGCTGGATCTCCATCCGGGACGTGTGGTTCAGCATCTGGTGACAGAACCAAAGTTAAAGTGGGACCCAGGCCGCTGCCCGGGTGGGACCGGTCTCACCTGGGCTTCCACCAGGCTCAGTTTCCGGCTCTGCTCTGCTGTGTGGGTCAGCAGGTTGGTCCCGATCTCCAACATGGCGGCGGTGTGGTTGTGGAGGACATGTGGGGGGCTGCTGGCCGCCTCCTGCTGGATGCTCCTCTGGACGGTGTTCTCCAGCTGGTGGACAGGTGAAGAGCAACACGTCATCTAACTGGAAAGTCCAACACTGAGGAGGCTCATGTTCGGAGCACTGGAACCACCCAGGACTCCTCAGCTCTGGGAATAACAGCCGATGCCAAGGGCGGAACCGTGACCTTTGACCTTTGACGAATAAATAATCTACCCGCAGCGCTCCGCCGGTCCCCACGTCTTCGGGATCCAGATTACTGGGAGCTGGTAAATATAGCACACACCAACAAACAGATTGGTCCCAGCGGGGTGAGCGGTTACCGTGGAGACCATGTGATGAGGTCTGGTGTAGCTCACCAATGATCCCAACGTTCCGTCATCAAACTCTTTTCATCACTTTGTTCCAAACACCGATGTGAACTGGGATCAGCAGAATAGCAAAATATTTTCATAGCGATCGCTGAAAATGCTCCAATGAGATGATTAAAATAAAACACGTCTCAGAGTGTTTGTGCACGAGAAGGGACAAACCCTCCGTCTCCAGACAAAGATCTTCTCTGAGGGACAAACCCTCCGTCTCCAGACAAAGATCTTCTCTGAGGGACGCTCAACTCCCAGAGAGCTTCGGCTCCTCTCTGGGGTTCAGATTTTATGGTTTGTAGACGGCAGGTAGTGAAAGACACCTGTCCCCACTCCTGTCCCCTCTCCTGTCCCCTGTCCCCTCCCCTGTCCCCTTCCCTGTCCCCTCTCCTGTTCCCTCCCCTGTCCCCTCCCCTGTCTCCTGTCCCCTCCCCTGGACCACCACTGTCACCTCCCCTGTCCCCTCTCCTGTCCCCTCCCCTGTCCCCTGTCCCCTCCCCTGGACCACCACTGTCCCCTGTCCCCTCCCCTGTCCCCTGTCCCCTCCCCTGTCCCCTGTCCCCTCCCCTGGACCACCACTGTCCCCTGTCCCCTGTCCCCTCCCCTGTCCCCTGTCCCCTCCCCTGTCCCCTGTCCCCTCCCCTGGACCACCACTGTCCCCTGTCCCCTCCCCTGTCCCCTGTCCCCTCCCCTGTCCCCTGTCCCCTCCCCTGGACCACCACTGTCCCACAGCAGGCTTCAGCAGCTGCTGCTCTGGGTTAAAGGTCTGTTTCTTGTACCCGTCTGTGTTGGACGTGTTGTCTCTCGCCTTGTTTATGCAGTGAGACGAGTGGGGACGTCCGTCTGGCCTAAGCGTTGTTTTTCTGATGGCTGAAGTCTGACAGATGTGCTGCTGATGTGCCGCTTCCGCCACGTTTTCACTGCGTGATTTTATCGGCGCCATTATTCCTTCACGCTCGGCGACTCTGCAGTGACTCACGTTTGACACCCAGCGAACGTTACGGAAGGATTATCGTGATTATCGTGTTTATCGTGATTATCGTGTTTATTGTGTTTAGGTTCAGATTCCAGCCTCAGATTAACGCGTTGCTGTCTTCAATCAGAAAACGACTGATGGTTCGACTGATGGGACTAATCTCCGTCGTGTGGACGCTGTCCCTCGACCACACGGTCCTCCGAGGACCAGCCGGCCCCGTGGGGACCGACGGCGACGGCGCCACCTGCAGGAAGCGGCTGTAAATTCACACAAATGTTGCTGAAGAGGGAAAGAAGCCAGAAATGTCAGGAAAGAATTGAAGACCTGGCAACAAAGAGAAAAACAGATTCTGCTCGTTCTTTTGTTATTTTTGTTGAGTCTCCAGAGGCTCAATGTGCTGACTCCCTGATCGACCCTCATTTCCTGCCGAACACAAACACTCATATACGCTCCGTGCACGGTCACACACGCACACACACACACACACGCACACACAGGGACAATTAGCTGGTCGTGCACAGATAATTAGAACCTACACGAGCTGCGGGTGCTTGGAGGCAACGCCACGTTTGGACCACTCGGCCCTGAGACGCTAACTCAAACCACATGTCGGCTGCGCTCTGATCGGGCCCTCTGGGCGACTCCGGGGGGGCCGGGCCCCCAAACAGCCAGAAGGAGGCTGACGCACAGGCAAGTAGCGCTGATATGGATCTGGGGTAACAAGTGCAGCAAGAACGTTGGGATTTCAGCCCGGCAAAGGTCAGCGAGGGGCTGGACGCGGCTCCGCTGATCCAGGAAGTTCTGTGAAATTCTTAAAGTTAAACTCCAAACTCCACTGAAGAGTTGCAGCCCGTCGGGTCACCAGGTGCCGGTCAAACAAGAGCTGAAGCTCTTCTGCTCCCCGTTCCTCAGCTCTTCCTCCTGGACCTGCAGCTGTCTGCTGATATCTGCTGATCCCAGTGAGGCTGAAGGTCCAGCTGGGACCGCGCCAGCGACCGTCCGTCCCGTCCAGAGTCACCAACAGTGGTGGTTTAACGTTCCTCCCTCCACAACAGGAAGCAGAATGATGTTCGTCTAACTCTTTCAAACTCAACCTGCATTAAAACGGATGAAAAGGCTGATTCGCCTCACATAAACGTTGATGTTGTCGATGGTCTCCGTGGCGACGGCAGCTGGCCGATGAGAACATGGGGGCTGTTTTCTGCAGCGTGTCCCGTTGTTTTGGTTGGAGTCTCTGAGGCAGCAGAAGGAGCCTCGGCCTCAGGCTGAACCTTCTGGGCTGGTCGTCTTCTTCACCCGATACCTCGGATGACCTTCACTCCTGGTTCTGTCTTCTGGTCCATCAGGTCCAGCTCGATAGGTGGACCAGGTGGAGCAGCAGATGGACTCAGGTCAGCTTTACAGCTCAAGCCTCAAACATCTGGAGCTGCTGTTGCTTCCTTCACACTCCTGCCAGACACGCGCCTCCCTCACGTGTCACGTGACCCCATCCATCAGATCAGGTCAGGACCTTTCACCCGTCTGAGGAAAGTTCAGATCAAGTCAAAGTTCTTAGCAAATTCTCACATCTCATTAATGCTGAGGTGAACGTTAAACGTCAGTTGTTGGATTCAAACGTTGTTTTTCTTCCTCCTCAGTTAAAATCACGAGTCAGCGAATTAAAAAAGCTGCATAAACAATCTGTAATCATAAAAATCTCTTATGTAACAGGAATCTGATAAGTACTGAAGTCCCGTCCAGTTCTCCCCCCTCAACTGAGAAAGGTTCGTGTTTGTGAGCCGCTTTTAGCTTGACTTTACTTTACTTACGCAACATCTGCGACAGACAACGTTGTAGCGTTGTCAGCAGCCCAGAGTCTGAAGAGGAAGAGGAACACACAGACGTCCCACGGTGACACAGTGAGCGGGCCGGTGGGGTCAAAGGTCAAGCGTCTGATTTTCCTGCCGTGGCTGTTGGTGCCAGACAGATGTTCGCTGGGTCCACACGTCCAGCGTGAGCCCGTCCATCAGACAGATGTGAGATTATGAACAGCAAACATGAGACCCCAGGACGAGCGGCAAGGCTCCGCCCAGCTCCATCTGTTCAAACACGCTGGCGCAGGAGTTATTAATACTTCATAAAACACGGGATTGTTTGTTGTCATAGAAAACACATTAGCACATGCAGGTAATGAGAGTCTGGTTTTCTTGTGTGGTCCCGTCTCATCCCAGAGCCCAACGCTCCCCACGTCCCCACGGCCGCTCTGGTCGCTGACCCAAACACCACCGTGACTGACATGACTGTTCATCCACGTGGTCACCGTGACAACGGCGGACAGCAGGGGACAGCCAAGACTTCAGAAACACGGCTCCTCCAGCATTAGCATGAGTTAGCATGCGTTAGCATAGATTCATTCACAGGTTCCATCATGACCGAAGCAACGCTCTGAGGCACGGCGTGATTTATGAAGTGGGCGGGGCCAGGGAACACCTGGAACGTCTGGATTGTGCTCACTGCAGTCGTCACAGCAGAAAGAAGAGAAATATGAGGAGAATTCAGATGTACGACTGTGGTCAGGCTGTGATGGGATTATAATCAGATTATAATCAGATTATCATCAGATTATGATCGGATTATGATCGGATTATGATCGGATTATGACCAAATCGTGGTCAGATTAGGGCCGTCTGACGCCCCCACAAAACTGAGCAACAGCAGAAACATCTGAATTTGGGAATTTTTGAAGATCTCAGTGACTCTGAAGATTGGCCTCATGCCTGTGTGTGTGTGTGTGCGTGCGTGTGTGTGTGTGTGTGTGTGTGTGTGTGTGTGTGTGTGTGTGTGTGTGAATGAGAAACAACCAAAGAATCTGTGTGGTTGTGGTTCACTGGGAATCTCTGCATCTTTGACCCTCCATCCCTCCATCGTCTCTCATCCCCCACCAGTCTGTCCTCCCTCTGTCTTTAACAGCAACTTGGAATCTCCCATGATGCCAATTTAAGGTGACGAATGTCTCTTTAACAGACACACACACACACACACACACACACACACACACACACACATGCGATAACAGCCCGTCTGCTGGACTAAGTCTGTGACCTCTTGACCTTAGATAAATGTCTCTTTCCTTCTGTCTCATTCTTCCTCCTGTCCATTTGTCCTTTGAAGCTTTGCTGGTGAAGAGCTGAACTAGCTTTGATCTTTGATCCTGAGTGTGTCGTTCCTCCTACAGCTCAGATTTGGGGGTAGAAATATGGGGCATCACACCAACTAAATGAGAATTCTAGTGAGTGAAATAGGAAAACCATCCGAGTCCTGATGATCAGAACCCGAAAACCTGCATCCTCCAGCTCTACTCAGCGTTTGTAGCTGTCCTCAAACTGAAAAACTGTGGTTTTCTGGCAGCTTTGATCAATAAATGTGATGGTTCCTGTAGATGCAGACGAGACAGAGAAGGTTTGCTGCACTCACACATCAGGTGAACCTAAACCAGGAAACAGAGGCGTTCCCAGGAAGCTAAAGTTCCCCGTCCAGATTAATATCATCTGATCCTGAAGCCTGAAGTGAAGGTTCTGGAGAAGTTCCACTCTCACGTAAACCAGGAGCCAGTGGTCCAGTCCCAGAGTCCTACAGCACAGAGCAGAGCTGCAGGGAGGAGCAGCACCAGGAGGAGCAGCACCAGGAGGAGCAGCACCAGGAGGAGCAGCACCAGCAGCATCACCCCCCCCCCAGTAGCATCACCCCCCCAGCAGCATCACCCCCCCCCAGTAGCATCACCCCCCCAGCAGCATCACCCCCCCAGCAGCATCACCCCCCCCCCCCCAGTAGCATCACCCCCCCAGCAGCATCACCCCCCCAGTAGCATCACCCCCCCAGCAGCATCACCCCCCCCCCCCAGTAGCATCACACCCCCCAGCAGCATCACCCCCCCAGCAGCATCACCCCCCCCCCCCAGTAGCATCACCCCCCCAGCAGCATCACCCCACCCCCCCAAGTAGCATCACCCCCCCCCCCCAGTAGCATCACCCCCCCCAGTAGCATCACCCCCCCCCCCCAGTAGCATCACCCCCCCCAGTTAAACTGAGGAAACTCTCTGGGGGAGATCAGATCATCAAAGGAGGAGAAGCTGCACCCGAAGTGTGTGTGCTGGTGTAAACACACAACGTCCTGTTTAACACTCACACACTCACACACACACACACTCACACTCACGCACACTCACGCACACTCACTCACACTCACACACACACACTCACACACACACACACACGCACACACTCAGACACACACACACTCACACACACACACGCACACACACACTCACACACACTCACACACACTCACACTCACACTCACACACACTCACACTCACACACACGTGCACAAATGGTTTTTAAACTGTCAAAAGTTGTCATGTGATCAGAGCCTCTACCAGCAGGAACACAGGAACCACATCAGCTCCTCATCAGATCTATTTAGCTTCATCTTTAGCTTCTATGCTACATCAGTAGTGGTGTAGGAACAGCTGAGGGGCTCCAGGGGCCCCGGGGGCTCCAGGGCCCCTGGCCCCCCTTTGTTCATCACCGTCACTGGGACGTCCATCACAAAGATCCTCAGCGAGGGAAGTTTGCTACCTTTGCATGTATGTTCTGGTCCTGCTGCACCAGCTCGGTTGGAACGTGCCTCCAACCACAGGCAGCTTCAGATCGGGGATAAGAGCTCAGTAATCGGGGGGGGTTGGGGTTGGGGTGGGGGGGGGGGGGGGGCGACCTGGCCTCCACTCAAAAGAAACTCCACTAAACTGAGTTGATCCTTTTCTTCTCTACGTGGAAGTTGAACGGTTCAGTACCAGCAGAGGAGCCACATGTGCTCAGAGTCCACGATAACGGGCCCCAGATACGTGATCTGAGAAGGTTCCGGGAGCTCGTTGACATTCTTCACCATCAGCAACCAATCAGCATCAGATGCCCTCATGATATTTGTTTACCAGAACCGGTCCATGGAACTGGTCCCTACTGGAACTGGTCCCTACCGGAACTGGTTCATGGAACTGCTCCCTACTGGAACTGGTTCATGAAACTGGTCCATGGAACTGGTCCCTACTAGAATTGGTTCATGGAACTGGTCCCTACTAGAACCGGTCCATGGAACTGGTCCCTATTAGAACTGGTTCATGGAACTGGTTCATGGAACTGGTCCCTACTGGAACTGGTCCATGGAACTGGTCCCTATTAGAACCGGTCGATGGAACTGGTCCCTATTAGAACCGGTCCATGGAACTGGTCCCTATTAGAACCGGTCCATGGAACCGGTCCATGGAACTGGTCCCTATTAGAACCGGTCCATACTGTTGGTAACTGCTCAGGAGGCTAGAGTCCAGCCCAGACGACGTCCATTGTGTTGCTGTGCTCATCATTTCTCCAGCTCACCGGTGCTGCTGGGCCCAGTGTGGTTCCTAAATATTCAGTTTACTTTAGAAGGAACCAAGAGCAGCTTTGAGCTAAAATAGAGGCAGTGATCTGGTTCGGTGGACAAAACGGTCCAAAAAGGCTGCTTGTTCTGACAGGACGCCTGGCACAGAGCAGCGTCTCAGAGGTGGTTCCTGGGTCAGGGTTAGGGTTAGAGCTGGACTCTTTCAGGACTGGGCTCTTTTTAACAACGTTCACACAGAAACGTGCCCCCCCCCCCCCCCCCCCCCCCGCCCCCCGCGACCACAGCCACTTCCCCTGGAGGCCGTTTCCTGTAGAAGTGCTGCTTTTTATGCCTTCAGCTTCATCTTTTTATAGATCTGTTGCTAATATGTCAGAGTTTGGCCCCATCAGATCATAAATCAGCATCAGTCAAACCTCTGGAGCCGCCTCACATACAATAAAACCTGCGGTGAAACTCTCCCCCAACACTCAGCCCATGTTCCCCGGGAACCCCTAATCATTCCCAACTGTTCCCAGCTTCCAGAGGATCCCACAGCTGGGAATCTGCCAGCGGTCCTCTGGTCCTCTGGTCCTCTGGTCCTCTGGTCCTCTGGTCCTCTGGTCCTCTGGTCCTCTGGTCCTCTGGTCCTCCGGTCCTCCGGTCCTCCGGTCCTCCGGTCCTCCGGTACTCCGGTCCTCCGGTCCTCCGGTCCTCCGGTCCTCCGGTACTCCGGTCCTCCGGTCCTCTGGTCCTCTGGTCCTCTGGTCCTCTGGTCCTCTAGTCCTCTGGTCCTCTGGTCCTCTGGTCCTCTGGTCCTCTGGTCCTCTGGTCCTCTGGACCCACAGCAGGACTGACTCCTTCATTTCCCAACGTCAGCACTTATTTAGGTGAAGGACTGTTTAAATATATCATAAATGTCACCCATGGTGCACCAGCAGAGATCCAGCGGTGGGGTCAGTCATCAGGAACGGGGACATACGTGCGTCCATACGGCTCCAGGACCTTTTGGTCCACTTTGGCTACTGGAGGAGAACAAGATTTAGTTCCAACCAGCTGAAAACGAGCCGCTGTGTTTAGAGGGGAGGAGGCAGCGTGCAGATAATGGCCGTCATTAGGGGGTCATTAGTGCGGCGGGGGTCCGTTTGATGTGGAGACGTGAGGACGATGGATCCAAGGTCAGATACCGGCTGTCCCAGGCCAAACTCTCCTCTTCACAAAGACTGATGGACAGACTTCAGAGGACAGACAGATGCTGAGAGACATCAAAGCTGTGGATCTGATCCATATCCCGGCTCCTCCTGATCAGAGCTTCAGCTGCTCCCTCTGCCTCAAATATGATGTTCTGAAGAAACCGGTCTCCATGTGGGGATCCTGTCTGATCGGACGCGTCCAGCTTCAGCTTCTCTCTGTCGTCCAGGGGGGACATCAAAGTGTCTGATAGGACCACGGTGGCGCTGCTGCCTCAGCAGGCCCGGTCCATTAGGACTCAGTCATGCAGCAGAACACTAAACTAGGCTGGAACCAAAGTTCAGCAGGAGGCCAAGACGAGGACAGGGACAGGGACAGAGACAGGGACAGGGACAGAGACAGGGACAGGGACGGGGACAGAGGCAGGGACAGAGACAGGGACAGGGACAGGGACAGAGACAGGGACAGGGACAGGGACAGAGACAGGGACAGAGGCAGGGACAGGGACAGGGACAGGGACAGAGACAGAGGCAGGGACAGGGACAGGGACAGGGACAGAGACAGGGACAGGGACAGAGACAGGGACAGAGGCAGGGACAGGGACAGAGGCAGGGACAGAGGCAGGGACAGAGACAGAGACAGGGACAGAGGCAGGGACAGGAACAGAGACAGGGATAGGGATAGGGACAGAGGCAGGGACAGAGACAGAGGCAGGGACAGGGATAGGGACAGAGGCAGGGACAGAGACAGAGGCAGGGACAGGGACAGAGACAGAGGCAGGGACAGGGACAGAGACAGAGGCAGGGACAGAGACAGAGGCAGGGACAGGGACAGAGGCAGGGACAGAGGCAGGGATAGGGACAGAGGCAGGGACAGGGACAGAGGCAGTGACAGTCAGGACAATCATGAGGGACAGGTAATCATGGGGGGTGGGGGGGTGTTCAGGGACTGTAAATGACATCTTTTTGTTTGAAACACTAAATAAATGAATTTATTGACACTCACTAGCAAGCTTTGCTGTTGCCATGGTAATAATCAGCCCTGACAATCAATCGAGGTCGAATCCTGATTCCAAACACAACCTGTCAAACTGAGGTCAGCTGACCAGAGAACGGTCCAGGTGAATTTAGCTGTTTTGGCTGTTCAAAGGCAGATTCAGCAATGTGAGAAGGCTACAGAACCACTAGCTAGCACCAGCCTGACTCGGGTCCTGGACCTGCAGCCATGTGTGAAGCTGCAGCAGGTGCTGCCGACCTCTCTGTTCGGTAATAGGTACCAGGTGAAGCGACAGCAGATCAGCTCTGAGATTTGTGACTTCCTGGGAGGACGGAGGGACATTTGGGAACACAGATGCTGAAGGGAACTTTAAATGTCCCCATGTTGTGGGGGACCGCTCGCAGAGGCAGGAGGCCGCTGGCCCAGTCCGAGCAGCTGGTCCAGTCCAACAGCTGGTCCAGTCCAACAGCTGGTCCAGTCCAGCAGCTGGCCCAGTCCAGCAGCTGGTCCAGTCCAACAGCTGGTCCAGTCCAGCAGCTGGTCCAGTCCGAGCAGCTGGTCCAGCAGCTGGTCCAGTCCAGCAGCTGGTCCAGTCCAGCAGCTGGTCCAGTCCGAGCAGCTGGTCCAGCAGCTGGTCCAGTCCGAGCAGCTGGTCCAGTCCAACAGCTGGTCCAGTCCAGCAGCTGGTCCAGTCCGAGCAGCTGGTCCAGTCCAACAGCTGGTCCAGTCCAACAGCTGGTCCAGTCCAGCAGCTGGTCCAGTCCAGCAGCTGGTCCAGTCCCAGCAGCTGGTCCAGTCCCAGCAGCTGGCCCAGTCCAGCAGCTGGTCCAGTCCAGCAGCTGGCCCAGTCCAGCAGCTGGTCCAGTCCAGCAGCCGGTCCAGTCCGAGCAGCTGGTCCAGCAGCTGGTCCAGTCCAGCAGCTGGTCCAGTCCCAGCAGCTGGTCCAGTCCAGCAGCTGGTCCAGTCCGAGCAGCTGGTCCAGTCCCAGCAGCTGGTCCAGTCCCAGCAGCTGGTCCAGTCCAGCAGCTGGTCCAGTCCCAGCAGCTGGTCCAGTCCAGCAGCTGGTCCAGTCCAGCAGCTGGTCCAGTCCAGCAGCTGGTCCAGCAGCTGGTCCAGTCCAGCAGCTGGTCCAGTCCAGCAGCTGGTCCAGTCCCAGCAGCTGGTCCAGTCCAGCAGCTGGTCCAGTCCAGCAGCTGGTCCAGCAGCTGGTCCAGTCCAGCAGCTGGTCCAGTCCAGCAGCTGGTCCAGTCCAGCAGCTGGTCCAGTCCAACAGCTGGTCCAGTCCAGCAGCTGGTCCAGCAGCTGGTCCAGTCCAGCAGCTGGTCCAGTCCACAGGAAGGTCGGACACACGCAGCGGACTGAGAGTTCATCAGAGAGCGAGCGACAACCCTCCAGACAGAGCTCACGTCCGCGTTAGCGTCATTTCTACAGAAGCTTCTCTAAGAATAGAGTTTGTCTCAGCTACCAAAGAGGGCGATGATCCCATCAAACCCCCGTCAACATGAGAATAACACCTTCACCGTGGGGGTGACGTGACGTCTGGTGACGTCACCCGTGTTGTGGGTGAGTGAGACAAAACTGGTCGGCTGTTGCCTGAACTGAATTAGAGCTCAGACGAGAGGACGGAGATGCACGAGAGGACTGAGGGAACCAATCAGGGCCATTAGAGGCAGCCCCACCCAAGCCTGAAGGTCAAAGGTCACTCCTGTCTTCAGTCAGGGAGCGGCTGACCTGAGATCAGGGCTCGACCCTTTGAGCATCAGCACTGTGGGTGGCACACATAACACACACACACACACACACACACACACACACACACACGCACACACACACACACGACTGTTGTCTCACAGTAGCTTATTTAAAAATTGAGTGTTTTAATCCAGTGAAGGTTCACTGAAGATTAATGCTGATTAAAGTCTCATAAATCCAAACCTGAGAAATAGAACGCTGTAAAGTCTGTAAAGTCTGTAAAGTCTGTAAATGCTGTAAAGTCTGTAAAGTCTGTAAACGCTGTAAAGTCTGTAAACACTGTAAAGTCTGTAAAGTCTGTAAAGTCTGTAAAGTCTGTAAAGTCTGTAAATGCTGTAAAGTCTGTAAACGCTGTAAAGTCTGTAAATGCTGTAAAGTCTGTAAACACTGTAAAGTCTGTAAACGCTGTAAAGTCTGTAAAGTCTGTAAAGTCTGTAAATGCTGTAAAGTCTGTAAACACTGTAAAGTCTGTAAACGCTGTAAAGTCTGTAAAGTCTGTAAAGTCTGTAAAGTCTGTAAATGCTGTAAAGTCTGTAAACGCTGTAAAGTCTGTAAATGCTGTAAAGTCTGTAAACACTGTAAAGTCTGTAAATGCTGTGAAGTCTGTAAACGCTGTAAAGTCTCTGCAGTCCAACTTGTCCCGTCAAAGGTTTACAGTCGTGCTTTTGAGGGGCTTCTGCTGGAAAACAAGTGGTCTAAAATTTCATGAATGGAAATAAACTAAACAGAGCAGTTTTTCAACTGTTATATTCGATCTACATTAATGTCATTCATTTATTTCTTTCACTTCCTTGTTTGTTTAAAGCTCCATTAAACATCTGCTTCCCTCAGAGATCCCACCCAGCCTGGAGCTAAAGTGTCGGCCTCCTCGCTGTAGATGTGATGGATCCGCTGAACGTGCAGAAAGGTAAATAAAGCTGCTGTTCACTCAACATTCCTCGTGTCTGGAATATGATTCAGGATCCTCAGACAGAAGCTTTGTTCCTGCTGTGGAGGCTGTTACTTTGGAACCTGTTAAATATTCTCACCATGATGAACGGACACTCCCGTTCTTTCCAAATGTTTTCCTTCTCTAATCTGATTCCACAGAGCAACATCACCACCCAAATCACCGCAGCCTCCTCAGCAGCACAAGGTGAGGAGATGATGGAGACACCAACCAGGACGTGAGCAGGTCACCTGCAGGATTCAGCTGTCAACGATGGCTTCACACCTTTGTCTCACGGCCGCTCAACTAAAGCAAAATGGACTATTTCTGCATTTACTGTAGCGGATCCCCAGGAACCATCTGATGTGGATTCAGGGACGTTGTTGGGACCAGAGAGGCAGCAGGTTTGACCCATGTGATGTGGAACAAGAAGGTCTCTGAAGTCACCCGACGCCTCTTCTGGAGAAGGAGAAGCTCCTTACCTTCTGCAGCCACTGCGTGTTGTTCTCCATCTTGCTTTCCAGGTGCTGGAGTTTCCGAGCGGACCACTCCCCGTCGATGGGGGGCGAGTCTCTCTGGACGCCGCCGCGAGAGCCCCCATGCAGCTCAGGCTGTGGTGGGGGTCCTCCCGCCTGGCAGCCTTCCAGCTCGGGCAGAACGAAGGTGTAGCTGCACTCTCCATGGTGGATACGGTGCAGCTTCCTTCTCTTCTCTCCTCCTCCTCTTCTCTGGCTTCTCCCTCCTCGTTCTGGTCCAACAGCGGCGGCGTCAGCCAGGACCCACAGCGTGCAGAG
>NC_042303.1:18783932-18796432 GCF_901000725.2 Takifugu rubripes | reverse complement strand
AAAAGCGTCTGATTGAGAAGGTGTGAAGCTTCACTGATGTTCGCTGAAGCTCAAGGGCCCCTAACCCTAACCCCAACCCTCTAACCCTAACCCTAACCCTCTAACCCTAACCCTCTAACCCTAACCCTCTAACCCTGACCCTCTAACCCTAACCATCTAACCCTGACCCTCTAACCCTCTAACCCTGACCCTCTAACCCTCTAACCCTGACCCTCTAACCCTGACCCTCTAACCCTCTAACCCTGACCCTCTAACCCTCTAACCCTAACCCTCTAACCCTGACCCTCTAACCCTCTAAACCCTGACCCTCTAACCCTAACCCTCTAACCCTGACCCTCTAACCCTAACCCTCTAACCCTAACCCTCTAACCCTGACCCTCTAACCCTAACCCTCTAACCCTCTAACCCTGACCCTCTAACCCTCTAACCCTGACCCTCTAACCCTAACCCTCTAACCCTAACCCTCTAACCCTGACCCTCTAACCCTAACCCTCTAACCCTAACCCTCTAACCCTAACCCTCTAACCCTGACCCTCTAACCCTAACCCTAACCCTCTAACCCTGACCCTCTAACCCAAACCCTAACCCTCTAACCCTGACCCTCTAACCCCAACCCTCTAACCCTGACCCTCTAACCCTAACCCTCTAACCCTGACCCTCTAACCCTAACCCTCTAACCCTGACCCTCTAACCCTAACCCTCTAACCCTCTAACCCTAACCCTCTAACCCTAACCCTCTAACCCTGACCCTCTAACCCTAACCCTCTAACCCTGACCCTCTAACCCTAACCCTCTAACCCTGACCCTCTAACCCTAACCCTCTAACCCTGACCCTCTAACCCAAACCCTAACCCTCTAACCCTGACCCTCTAACCCTAACCCTCTAACCCTGACCCTCTAACCCTAACCCTCTAACCCTAACCCTCTAACCCTAACCCCAACCCTTTAACCCTAACTCTAACCCTCTAACCCTAACCCTCTAACCCTGACCCTCTAACCCTGACCCTCTAACCCTAACCCTCTAACCCTAACCCTCTAACCCTAACCCTAACCCTAACCCTCTAACCCTAACCCTCTAACCCTGACCCTCTAACCCTAACCCTAACCCTCTAACCTGACCCTCTAACCCTAACCCTCTAACCCTGACCCTCTAACCCTAACCCTCTAACCCTAACCCCAACCCTTTAACCCTAACTCTAACCCTCTAACCCTAACCCTCTAACCCTAACCCTCTAACCCTAACCCCAACCCTTTAACCCTAACTCTAACCCTAACCCTAACCCTCTAACCCTAACCCTCTAACCCTGACCCTCTAACCCTGACCCTCTAACCCTCTAACCCGTAACCCTCTAACCCTAACCCCAACCCTTTGACCCTAACTCTAACCCTCTAACCCTAACCCCAACCCTTTAACCCTAACTCTAACCCTAACCCTCTAACCCTCTAACCCTGACCCTCTAACCCTCTAACCCTAACCCTCTAACCCTGACCCTCTAACCCCAACCCTAACCCTAACCCTGACCCTAACCAGCCCACTTTACTGATGTCAAGCAGCAGAGCTGGACCACATCATCACCAGTGTGGACCAGTCACCGCCTGGTTCGTGAGCACTGGGCGGGATGAGTTCCTGACAGCTTTTTAAATCCCAACGTAAACACGCTACAGTCGGTAACATCAACGCCGAGATGATCCTTCCAGACGGATCATCTCGGCGTTCAGAACCGCCTGCCTGGACCACTGAACATGACCCTGTGTGTGTGTGTGTGTGTGTGTGCCCTCCCTCCATCAAAGCCCTGATCTTTAGCAGATCTTCTGCTGATCCCAGTAATCACGCAGACATCCAGCGATGCTCCCTGTTGCTCTTGGAGCAGAAGATGCAGCTTCCAGAACCATCAGATCCCAGAGTCAGACCCCTGAGGGGGTCAACGATGTTATTAGTCAGGAAGACTGACTCAGATTTGAGGTTTTAACCTGTAGCACCAACAGCTTCAGGATCCTGTCTGTGTGTGAAGGTGTAGCAGGACAGACGGAGAGACAGGAGATGTCTCAACTTCACCCAATCTGGGAAATTGTGTCACAAAACCTTTCGTCAGTTTCCTGATTTGAGTTCACTTCCTCCTTCAGGAGGAACCAGAACCCAACAGGACTCTGGAGCACAGATTCAGCTGGAATTTCCCAGTTGAATTTCACCTCCAGTTGCTGGTGGGAGCTGCTCATAACTGGTGAAGGTATCGTTTCAATACACCTTCAAGCCAAGACCAGACAAGTTCCTGCATTTGTCATTAGGAGAGGTTGACGAGTGTCACCACGGAAACCAGGAGCGAGGCTGTAACTGACTGCATGGCGGATGTTGCTGGGTGGCAACTTTGGTTTGAGTCCTAAAAAGGGTCGACGTGGATCTTCAGCAGGTTATTTGTGGCTTCACAGCTGGAATTTATGCTGAAGCAGAATGATGTCATCTTTATAAAAGGAGAGCAGAATGATCTGAAACAGATCCAGGAAACAGGTTTGCTTTTATTCTTTGATGACATAGGTCAGAACCTCCACCTTTCTGCCCCCACGATCGCTCACTTCCTGTGGAACAGCAGCGGTTCTGACACACAGATGAGACGTTTCGGAGGGAACGCAGCAACTGTTCAGAGATCCACGATGAAGAGCCTCCTCCTGCTTCTCCTCTCACTGCTCACAGGTAAGAAGATGATAGAGAAGCCACGTTTATTCTTGTTTCTCAGACCTGTTGCTGCCCTGATGGACAGTTCCTCCCAAATCTTCAGGCTCTGACAGCGCTGTAGTCAGGGGGTTTAAGGGAGGATGGCTGGAGTTCACCAGCTGGTATCCTGACCTGAAGCACAATTACACCCTGATCAAGGTGAACGAAGCAGCCTTAAAGAGCTTCAACCAGTGGGAAACCTTCAGCAACCTCCGGCTGTATCATGACACCGAGAGGAAGGAAGTCAAGGTCGGCATCAAAGGTCCTTCCTGGTCCAGCAGACGGTACAAGATCAAGTTTTACCCAGAAAAACCCTCAAAGAGAGACGACGACCATGATGATGATGATGATGGTGATGAACGCACAGTGGACGTTAAGCTTGGTAAGAGACTCACGTTTCAACACTTCAGAAACTCTGCTGTTGCTACTGTAGCTGCTGCTGCTGCTGCTGCTGTAGCTGCTGCTGCTACTGTAGCTGCTGCTGTTGCTGCTGTAGCTGCTGCTGCTACTGTAGCTGCTGCTGCTACTGTTGCTGCTGCTGCTGTTGCTGCTACTGTTGCTGCTGCTGTTGCTGCTGTAGCTGCTGCTGCTACTGTAGCTGCTGCTGCTACTGTTGCTGCTGCTGCTGTTGCTGCTACTGTTGCTGCTGCTGTTGCTGCTGTAGCTGCTGCTGCTACTGTTGCTGCTGCTGCTACTGTTGCTGCTGCTGCTGCTGTTGCTGCTGTAGCTGCTGCTGCTGCTGTAGCTGCTGTTGCTACTGTAGCTGCTGCTGCTGTTGCTGCTGCTGTAGCTGCTGCTGCTACTGTAGCTGCTGCTGCTGCTGTAGCTGCTACTGTAGCTGCTGCTGTTGTAGCTGCTGCTGCTACTGTAGCTGCTGCTGCTACTGTTGCTGCTGTAGCTGCTGCTGCTGCTGTTGCTGCTGTAGCTGCTGCTGCTACTGTAGCTGCTGCTGCTACTGTAGCTGCTGCTGCTGTAGCTGCTGCTGTAGCTGCTGCTGCTGTTGCTGCTGCTGCTGTAGCTGCTACTGTAGCTGCTGCTGCTGCTGTTGCTGCTGTAGCTGCTGCTGCTACTGTAGCTGCTGCTGCTACTGTTGCTGCTGTAGCTGCTGCTGCTGCTGTTGCTGCTGCTGCTACTGTAGCTGCTGCTGCTGCTGTAGCTGCTGCTGCTACTGTAGCTGCTGCTGCTGCTGTAGCTGCTGCTGTAGCTGCTACTGTAGCTGCTACTGTAGCTGCTGCTGCTACTGTAGCTGCTGCTGCTACTGTAGCTGCTACTGTAGCTGCTGCTGTAGCTGCTGCTGCTACTGTAGCTGCTACTGTAGCTGCTGCTGTTACTGTAGCTGCTACTGTAGCTGCTGCTGCTACTGTAGCTGCTGCTGCTACTGTAGCTGCTACTGTAGCTGCTGCTGTAGCTGCTGCTGCTACTGTAGCTGCTACTGCTGCTGCTGCTACTGCTGCTGCTGCTGCTACCGCTGCTGTTGCTGCTGCTGCTACTGTTGCTGCTGCTGCTACTGTAGCTGCTGCTGCTACCGCTGCTGTTGCTGTTGCTGCTACTGTTGCTACTGCTGCTGCTACTGCTACTGTAGCTGCTGCTGCCACTGCTGCTGCTGTTGCTACTGTTGCTGCTGTTGCTGCTACTGTTGCTGCCACTGCTGCTGCTACTGTTGCTGTTGCTGCTGCCACTGCTGCTGCTGCTGCTGTTGCTCTGCTGCCGCTGCTGTAGCTGCTGCTGCTGTAGTTGCTGCTGCTGTACCTGCTGCTGCTGCTGTACCTGCTGCTGCTGCTGCTGTACCTGCTGCTGCTGCTGTAGCTGCTGCTGCCACTGCTGTTGCTGCTACTGTTGCTGCTGCTGCTACCGCTGCTGTTGCTGCTACTGTTGCTGCTGCTGCTACTGTTGCTGCTACTGTTGCTGCTGCTGCTACCGCTGCTGTTGCTGCTGCTGCTACTGTTGCTGCTACTGTAGCTGCTGCTGCTACTGCTGCTGTTGCTACTGCTGCTGCTACTGCTGCTGCTACTGTAGCTGCTGCTGCCACTGCTGCTGCTGCTGCTGCTACTGTAGCTGCTGCTGCCACTGCTGCTATTGTTGCTGTTGCTGCTGCTGCTGCTACTGTTGCTGCTGTTGCTGCTGCCACTGCTGCTACTGTTGCTGCTGCTGTAGCTGCTACTGTTGCTGCTGCTGCCACTGCTGCTGTTGCTGCTACTGCTGCTGTTGCTGCTGCTACTGTTGCTGCTGCTGCTGTTGCTGCTGCTACTGTTGCTGCCACTGCTGCTGCTACTGCTGCTGTTGCTGCTACTGCTGCTGCTGCCACTGCTGTAGCTGCTGCTGTACCTGCTGCTGCTGCTGTACCTGCTGCTGCTGTAGCTGCTGCTGCTGCTGCTCTGCTGCTGCTGCTGCTACTGCTGCTGCTGCTGCTGCTGCTGCTGTAGCTGCTGCTGCTACTGCTGCTGCTGCTGCTACTGCTGCTGCTGCTGCTGCTGCTGCTGCTGCTGCTGCTACTGCTGCTGCTGCTGCTGCTGCTCTGCTGCTGCTGCTGCTGCTACTGCTGCTACTGCTGCTACTAACCATTTAATCCCAGCCTTTTTTACCTGGTCACTCTTGATGACTCCATGCAGTCCTGTATGCTGCTCTGCCTTCTACTACACTATGCTGATCCTTTGGTCGGTGCTTCAGAGCTCAGTCCCCCCCCCCCTCCTGTGGGCTCTGGTTCTTCCACCTCCATGCAGGGTGTGATGTTCACTCTGGGCAGACCAGCCTGATGCCAAACCTGCTTCAGCGTTGCTACATGGATGCTCTGCTAATCCCCTTTTTTCAGAGTGAAATAATAATCCCAGTTTATCTGATGGCATCTTCCTCAACACTCGATCGCACCGTCCAGACGCCGTCGTCAGTCGCGTGCAGGTGACGGAGTCTTGGCTCTTTTTGCAGGAAGCCACCTAACGCAGACTCAAACAGTTAGAAGAGCAGCTGGAGCAACGGTCAGGTGTGTGTATCCGAACCAAAACCCCAGGCACAGCCTCTTCTTCTGTAAGGAGAACAACGACACCTGTGAGGAGATCTTAGGAACACAATCTCCCAGGAAGACCAACGGCTCCTTCACTCTGGAGAAGACCAGCCGCGGCTTCAACATCTTCATCAGCCGCGTGTCCTCGCGTGACAATGGCGTGTACTGGTGCGCAGAGAAAGGCGTCGCCGTGCGAGCAGCATTCCAGAAGATCTCCATCCAGGTGGAGGATGAGGAGAGCAGCACAGGTGAGAACACAGGTGTCAGACACACAACTGGTTGTTTTAGTCACATGACCCTTCACCCTCTCTCCTCAGCAGCTCGCACTCGTCCCACCAGCGCGTCGACTGTCCGCCCTGTTGAGAAAGACCCCGCGACAAAAGGTTGTCATGGAAACGTTTATAACACACTATTAAAATACAACACAGGAACAAGAGCTCATGTGCTCGTCTGCTGGTCCCAAGGCTGGTTTGGACCAGCCCACTTCCCTTCCCTGGTTTGGTGGCGTTGGTCCCTGCTAACGCACGATTCTGACAGAAGCTTGTGGTTTCTGCTCCTCCAGGCGACTCCTGGCTCCCTGTCCTGATGGCACTCACCTGTGGAGCGCTGCTGCTGATGTTGCTGCTCCTCTACAGATGTAAGACGCTTCCCAACCTGCAGCCGTTCTGTCTCAGAAAATGAAATATTTGAGAGCTTCGTCCACCCTGAGACCAGTAAACCGGCCAGGGATGGGTCCTGGGTCGACACCAACCCCCTCCTCCTCCTCACTGTTGGACAAGCAGCATTTTAGCTGCATCAAACTGGAAAATACAAGAATTTGGCTGTTTATGATGCATGATTCCATCTCACCGACATCACAGACAACCTGTTAATTATAATTGAACACATCTAAGACAACAAACCGTCCCCAGGTCACCTGCCAGGCGGCCGCTGACGCCGGTGTTTGGTGACTCTCAACCTTTACTCACTCCAGACGAGGCTGCTCCTCACAGATCACAGCGATTTAAACGATGTGTCAGAAGTGAATTCACCTTTTTCCTGCCAGGGTTAAAAAAGAGCCGGAATAAAGAAGAGAGCACCCCAGAGGTAGGTAAACAGCACCTTCCACCCAGAAAGAAGCTCCTGTTATAACGGAGTTATTCATGTTTTATGTAGGAAGCTGCCTACGAGGAGATACAAGAGCGCCCCCACACGCACGATCCAACAACTGCAATGAAGACCATTTACGTCACAGCCGGTTTCCCCACAAACCCCCCTGCTGCCTTTAACAAGAGCCAAGAGGGGGCCAGGCAAGGGGCCGCGCACGGGGCCACGCATAAGGCCACGCACGGGGCCCCGCACGGGGCCGCGCACGGGGCCGCAGACGCGCTTCCTTAGACTGTTCTTACACCTCACAATTGCTGCCTAAAGGCCCAGAAGCATTAATTTAAATACGGAGATACTTTCCGGGCAAAGTAATAATATTCCAGTAAATATGATTTAACTTATCACAACCTGATTGTTAGAATATTTGTGAGTTGCGTTTTTTTCCTTGTGACACAAATGACTAACGTTTGGAAGATATTACAAACTATCATGTTTCTGTTATTGCAAGATAAAAAATAATGTGTTGATTACTCACCCCAAGATTGATTACAAACTCGAGACATAATCGGGTTATTCTGCTTAAATCTCACCTAAGTGAGAAAGATCTTAAAAAGTTTTGTTTAAACTTTGTTCACCTGCCAGGAAACGTGTGCAAGTCGAAGTTATTCGTTTCTAATTAATCTAATTGCTTATCGCGTGAATTTGTTGCATTTTTACACATACACATCAATTATTTTCTTAAACTGCTGATTTTATTTTGAATATTTTTGAGACTCGCCTAAAAGTTTTTAGCAATAAAGTTAATTGAAAGTTTCTTCTTCTCTGAACTTCTACGGCGGTAGCGAGTTATACCGGCTCACTACCGCCACCTTGTGGTCCGCGGTAATAACTGCAACGGCTTACAGTCTACATGAAAAATATAGAAAAGACTAATAATACTAATAATACGAACTGCCTTTGTGTTTACACTATATAGAGTGTATATGTGTGAGTGTGTATATTAAGAGTTTATACATGTCCACGTCAGACAAAGCAGGAATTCCACGACAAATTTCATCACTTGTTAATCGTGACAATAATGTTGCAACATCCGTGTTCTAATGTGCATCCCATCATCAGAACCTTCCTGAGCAGATGCTGCAGACGCTCGTACGAACATCCGGTGTCTCACAAGTTGAGGTGTTTTTTTATTTATTTATGTAAGAACATTAAATCCATTGTTGTATAAAACATTAGGGTCTTCTAGCTCGTATCCATGGTGCCTTCAGGGCCTCCTCCCTCTCCACCCTGGATGCTCCAGTAGATGGAGGCCATGTCCACGTTACTCCTGATCTGGCTGGCGAATTCAGCCATGCTGGGGCTTCTCTCCAGCTCAGGCACAGCCAGCAGGGCGGCGACAGCACGCATGGCTGAACGGCGCAGCTCTCCCTGCTTCTCAAACTCTTGCTTTACAGAGCCGGCTCTTACCTGCAGAGGTGGAGTCACAGGTTCATTCACACCTGTACGCACCACTGGATTCTTACAAAAGAGCTTAATAGTTCTAACGAAGCTACGTTTGCATTACCAGTCCTGTTAGGGTTAGGGTGTGTTTCCTGTGGTTCATCTTGTTACCTTGGTCATGCAAGTGGCCTTTAAAGGTTCTATCAGTCTGTCCACTCTTTGAAGAACAGCAGCAGGACTCAGCGTAGCCAGTCTGGCTAGCATCAGGAATGTTAGCATCTACACACACACAAGGAAAATGAGTGAAAGATTCACACGAAGCTTTTGGTGTCACACTAATTCTGTCCAATATTCAGTGCTGAGTGATTTCTGGCCACCCTGATGTCGTAGTGATCCTTGAGTCCTTCCTCCACATGATCCAGAAACTGCAGGACGTCCAGTGCGTCCAGGCAGCTGTCCAGAAGAGTGTACATACACTCAAACGCCGCTTTACGGAGATCCAAACCGTCGTCCACCGTGTGCTTGAACGGGCCCATCTCCACCTGCAGGACTCAGGTGGAATTACACGTGTGGCGCAGACACCAGGACAGAGCTCGACGTCACACACTGACCTCTCTGATCAGCTCCTTCCTGACCCGGGTCTCCTTATAGAGGAGGGGCAGCACTGTTGCTAGGAGACCACGGATCAGAGACGGTTTATTGTGCGCTGCAGAGTTAAACATCACCAGCGCCGCTCGCCGCACATTGATGTCCTCGTCCTGCAGCGTCTTCAGGAAGTCACCTGATGGACAGAAGACAGCGTGAAGACCACATCTCCAGGCTGGCAGCGCATTTACCCCTCAAGTCCTGACTGTGAACAAAGATTTATCTTTCATTTAAGAACAAAAACAGTCAAAATTCAAATGGAAAAAAGTGCTGTGTCATATCTGGTGACACGTGCGTTTCTCCCCGTGGGGCCTGACCGATGCAGCCGGCGAGCAGAGGGTCCACGGGGGCAGGATGGTCCACAACAGTGAACTTCACCGCCGTCACCACTGAGCTGCGAGCCAGAGGAGAAGCTGAGGAGGAGGAGAACGAAGCTCAACGTCAGCCTGCAGGTACGGGGGACGAGACGTCCTCGGGCTCCTACCAGCCTCCAGCTGCTGTCTCAGTTTGGGAAGCAGCCGTGCTGCGTTCACGAGCGTCAGTTTTCCCAGACACTCGGCCACCAGGTTCCTGGTCCCCTCCTCCTGACACTCACAGTTCTGGAGCAGCAAGGTCCAGATGGAGTCCACGTAGGGAGACAGACTGGAGCCGGGACAGGCACTGAGAGAGGAGCGAGAGTCGTGACCTCCAGGAGGAGGAGAGGGGAGGAGGAGGAGGAGGAGAGGGGAGGAGGAGGAGAGGGGAGGAGAGGGGAGGAGGAGAGGGGAGGAGAGGGGAGGAGGAGAGACTGGAGCCGGGACAGGCACTGAGAGAGGAGCGAGAGTCGTGACCTCCAGGAGGAGGAGAGGAGAGGGGAGGAGGAGAGGGGAGGAGGAGGAGAGGGGAGGAGAGGGGAGGAGGAGGAGGAGAGGGGAGGAGAGGAGGAGAGGAGGAGAGGAGAGGAGGAGAGGGGAGGAGAGGGAAGGAGGAGAGGGGAGGAGAGACTGGAGCCTGGACAGGCACTGAGAGAGGAGCGAGAGTCGTGACTTCCAGGAGGAGGAGAGGGGAGGAGGAGGAGGAGAGGGGAGGAGGAGGAGAGGGGAGGAGAGGGGAGGAGGAGAGGGGAGGAGAGGGGAGGAGGAGGAGAGACTGGAGCCGGGACAGGCACTGAGAGAGGAGCGAGAGTCGTGACCTCCAGGAGGAGGAGGAGAGGAGAGGGGAGGAGGAGAGGGGAGGAGAGGAGAGGAGGAGGAGAGGAGGAGAGGAGGAGGAGAGGGGAGGAGGAGGAGAGGGGAGGAGAGGGGAGGAGGAGAGGGGGAGGAGGAGGAGGAGAGGGGAGGAGGAGGAGAGGGGAGGAGAGGGGAGGAGGAGAGGGGAGGAGAGGGGAGGAGGAGAGACTGGAGCCGGGACAGGCACTGAGAGAGGAGCGAGAGTCGTGACCTCCAGGAGGAGGAGAGGAGGGGAGGAGGAGAGGGGAGGAGAGGGGAGGAGGAGGAGAGGAGGAGAGGAGGAGGAGAGGGGAGGAGAGGAGGAGAGGAGGAGAGGAGAGGAGGAGAGGGGAGGAGAGGGAAGGAGGAGAGGGGAGGAGAGGACTGGAGCCTGGACAGGCACTGAGAGAGGAGCGAGAGTCGTGACTTCCAGGAGGAGGAGAGGGGAGGAGGAGGAGGAGAGGGGAGGAGGAGGAGAGGGGAGGAGAGGGGAGGAGGAGAGGGGAGGAGAGGGGAGGAGGAGAGACTGGAGCCGGGACAGGCACTGAGAGAGGAGCGAGAGTCGTGACCTCCAGGAGGAGGAGGAGAGGAGAGGGGAGGAGGAGAGGGGAGGAGAGGGAGGAGGAGGAGAGGAGGAGAGGAGGAGGAGAGGGAGGAGGAGGAGAGGGGAGGAGAGGGAGGAGGAGAGGGAGGAGGAGGAGGAGAGGGGAGGAGGAGGAGAGGGAGGAGAGGGGAGGAGGAGAGGGGAGGAGAGGGGAGGAGGAGAGACTGGAGCCGGGACAGGCACTGAGAGAGGAGCGAGAGTCGTGACCTCCAGGAGGAGGAGAGGAGGAGGGGAGGAGGAGAGGGGAGGAGAGGGGAGGAGGAGGAGAGGAGGAGAGGAGGAGGAGAGGGGAGGAGGAGGAGGAGAGGGGAGGAGGAGGAGAGGGGGAGGAGAGGGGAGGAGAGGAGAGGAGGAGAGGGGAGGGGAGGAGAGGAGAGACTGGAGCCTGGACAGGCACTGAGAGAGGAGCAAGAGTCGTGACCTCCAGGAGGAGGAGAGGAGGGGAGGAGGAGAGGGGAGGAGAGGGGAGGAGGAGGAGAGGAGGAGAGGAGGAGGAGAGGGGAGGAGGAGGAGGAGAGGGGAGGAGGAGGAGAGGGGAGGAGAGGGGAGGAGAGGAGAGGAGGAGAGGGGAGGGAGGAGAGGAGAGACTGGAGCCTGGACAGGCACTGAGAGAGGAGCAAGAGTCGTGACCTCCAGGAGGAGGAGAGGGGAGGAGGAGGAGGAGGAGAGGGGAGGAGGAGGAGAGGGGAGGAGAGGGGAGGAGGAGAGGGGAGGAGAGGGGAGGAGGAGAGACTGGAGCCGGGACAGGCACTGAGAGAGGAGCGAGAGTCGTGACCTCCAGGAGGAGGAGAGGAGAGGGGAGGAGGAGAGGGGAGGAGAGGGGAGGAGGAGAGGGGAGGAGAGGGGAGGAGGAGAGACTGGAGCCTGGACAGGCACTGAGAGAGGAGCGAGAGTCATGACCTCCAGGAGGAGGAGAGGGGAGGAGAGGGGAGGAGGAGAGGAGGAGAGGAGAGGAGAGGAGAGGAGAGGAGAGGAGAGGAGAGGAGAGGAGAGGAGAGGAGAGGAGGGAGAGGAGGGGAGGGGAGGAGAGGGGAGGAGGAGAGGGGAGAAGAGACTGGAGCCTGGACAGGCACTGAGAGAGGAGCGAGAGTCATGACCTCCAGGAGGAGGACAGGGGAGGAGAGGGGAGGAGGAGAGGGGAGGAGCAGAGGGAATGAGGAGAGGGGAGGAGAGAAAAGGGGAGGAGAGGAGAGACTGGAGCCTGGACAGGCACTGAGAGAGGAGCGAGAGTCATGACCTCCAGGAGGAGGAGGAGAGGGGAGGAGGAGAGGGGAGGAGAGAAAAGGGGAGGAGAGGAGGAGAGGAGGAGGAGAAACTGGAGCCTGGACAGGCACTGAGAGAGGAGCGAGAGTCATGACCTCCAGGAGGAGGAGAGGGGAGGAGGAGGAGGAGGAGAGGGGAGGAGAGGAGCAGAGGGAATGAGGAGAGGGGAGGGGAGGGGAGAAAAGGGGAGGAGAGGAGAGACTGGAGCCTGGACAGGCACTGAGAGAGGAGCGAGAGTCATGACCTCCAGGAGGAGGAGAGGGGAGGAGAGGGGAGGAGGAGAGGAGGAGAGGAGAGGAGGGGAGAGGAGGGGAGAGGAGAGGAGAGGAGAGGAGAGGAGAGGAGAGGAGGGGAGAGGAGAGGAGAGGAGAGGAGAGGAGGGGAGAGGAGAGGAGGGGAGAGGAGAGGAGAGGAGAGGAGAGGAGAGGAGAGGAGAGGAGAGGAGAGGAGAGGAGAGGAGAGGAGAGGAGGGGAGGGGAGGAGAGGGGAGGAGGAGAGGGGAGAAGAGACTGGAGCCTGGACAGGCACTGAGAGAGGAGCGAGAGTCATGACCTCCAGGAGGAGGAG